>NC_049982.1:18374594-18378418 GCF_000003815.2 Branchiostoma floridae
CACCACTGAGACAATGGAAGTAACAGAGCTGACAACAATGACAGAGATCTTAACAACCATAATAAGTAATGAGAATGACACTACAGCTGATCCTACTTCAATAATCACAACCTCCATTGAGACAGGAACTGAGATGGTCAATGCTACTACTATGCCCGCAACACATGCTACTAATTTTACTATCATACTTGGGACAGAAGACCCCACTGTTGAAACTACAGTAGAAATATCTACAGCAGAAATGCCAACCATAGCAGATGAGACAACTACAGCAGAAGTGATGACTACAACAGTGCAGCCAGTTGTTACAGTGGTCAACCCAAACAACATTCCAGCCAACATGGTACTGAATGTGGTTCTGAATGTGGCACAGACCATTACAGAAGTGACCAATGCAATCCTGTCCACCTTGCTGGACCTGCTCAAAGAATGGTTTCTCCTGGGACTGTCCAAACAGCAGGCCAACCCCATGCCTGGGAGACGTCGCCTGTTGCAGCTGACCAGTACTACACCTGGACTTGCAACAACCACTCCTGTGATTGAAAGTGGCTTTGATGTTCAGGTAAGTCCATCATGAAATAAATATATCATCAGTTATGTCCCATTGACTGCCTTTTCTACATCATAGAGATACATGCAAATAATTTTAGACTTTGTTGCTTCTAGATAAGCTTTTTCTGTACTCGGTCTGATTGATATGTGTTAAAACAGTAACTTGCCATACTTTGTACTTAATATTATGCAATTCTAGAGCAAAAAGATTGATACAAGTAGAATTCTCATAAATACCATGGGTGATTAAAAATATGAATGACACAAAACAGGCCTAAAAATTTGGCATATCTTGCCTCTGACTTTTTGATGATAAAAGCTATTAAATGAACCTTAAATTATACCAATGTATGTTTCATCTTTCCTTTAGATCATTAACGTAACAGTTACGACAGGAGGGCAGCTGGAGATCTCGTTTGTTGTTGTAAATCTGAACAGCAGTGACCCAATAGTGGACCCAACAACAGCAATCAACACATTCAACCGAGTAACCTCAGAGGAGTTCAACAACATCACCAACAGCGTGGCATCCTCTTTAAACATAACTGGAATGCCAACAGTTGGAACAGCCCTTGTTACAACCACCTCTGCCGCAAATGTCACAACTTCTCCCAATGTTACAGCTGAAACCTCAACCGAAGCAGTGAATGTGTCAACTGTTGTTGTAACAGCTACTTCTGGAAATGTCACCACTGCTGCACCTCTCAATGGAACAACAGGTTTGGTGAATGCAACAATGGACAGTCTAACAACGGTCATTGCCAACATTACAGCAGCATTCGAAAACACCACAGTGCCAGAGAGCAACGTCACAACCACAGCACGTCCGACTATGGCTGCCACACTAGCAGGAAATGCAACAGATTTGGACAACGTGACTGCTGTTGCAAGCACGCCTGATCCGTTTACCCCAACACCTGTGGCAAATGTGACACGCACCACCTCAAGTCTGGATAATGTCACATCAACCGTGAACATCAATGTTACAAGCACTGTGTCTATAAATGTTACAGATGTTACCATGACAGCCACTGCAGCTGTAACAGCTCCAACAGTGCCTTCAACCACCACAGCCACTCCCAATGTGACATCAACCCCTGTTGCTGACAATACAACTGCAGTGAACGTTACCATGGCAGATAATGCCACTACAGCATTCAGCAGCACCACTGAAGTTAATTTCACAGCAGCTGTCAATGTGACTGATCAAACAACAACCGTGGACAATGTCACATCTCTTGCAACCACCATCATTACAGCAATTGTTACAGAGAATGCTACAACTGGAGTGAATGTTACAGATGTGACAATGCCAATCAATGTTACAAGCCCATCTCCTACCACAGTAGTAGGAGACAACATAACTGCCACTGTCAATGTCACAGACATGAACACAACTCTGGAGAATGTGACCATCCTTGTTACAGAAAATGCAACAATTGTAATGAATGTTACATTGGCAGAAAATGTCACTTCAGTTGCGACTACCCTTCTGCCACAACGGCTGGAGTTAACACAACAGCTGGCATTAACATGACTGATTTGCCAACACCTGCAGATAATGTGACAGCCATTGCAACCACCGTTGTTACTATGCTAGCTACAGAAAATGTAACAACTCCAGTGAATGTAACAGCAGCCATTAATGTGACTGATGTGACAATGCCTGCAGACAATGTGACAGCCATTGCAACAACTGTTGTTACTATGCTGGTTACAGAAAATGCAACAACTCCAGTGAACGTAACAGATGTTGCCACTGCTGTAACCCTGCCTGCTACAGACACTGTAACACCAGCAATGAATATGACAGTTGCAACAATGCCAGACAACACAACTGATGCTCCAAGTGTGACAGGAAATGCAACAATAGCAGAAAATGTCACTGTAGTTGCAAGTACACCAACTTCCACAACACTGGCAGAAAACATTACAGCCATTACTGACTTCAATACGACCATGCCAGTGAATGTCACAGTGCCTACAGCAACAGTAACAGCAGAAAATATTACAGACATTATTTATTTCAATACAACCATGCCACTGAATGTCACTATGCCAACAGTAACAGCAGAAAGCATTACAGCCATTACTAGTGCTGATTTCAATACAACCATACCACTGAATGTCACTGTGCCAACAGTAACAGTATCAGCAGAAAACATAACATCCACAACTGGTGTTTCTGCTACAGCTACAACAGAAAATATCACTGCCGGACTGGTACATAATATCACTGCTGTGACACCAACAACAACTGCAGCAGGCAACGAATCAGTCACAACAGCTGTTACAAATGTGCCACCTACTACAACTGCTCTGAACAATATCACCTCTGCCAATGTCACAGATGCAGAAAACACTACTGCAGTTGTAACTGATCTGACAACAGTCTTGAGCAATGCAACTGTTGTTACCATGCCGGTTACTGTAACGGTTACACCAGTTGTTGAAAATACCACTGCTGTAACAGTCAACACCACCGCAATCACTGGACCAAGTATCACCGCTGTCACAGACAACGTCACTGCTGTTACAGGTGTGACACCTGCCACATCTGTTTCCAGTAATGAAACTGCTACAGACAACACAACAGCTGTACCAACAACACCAATGTCTTCAGTGAGTCCCACTGGTGCATCTCCCGCTGTAACTGCAGCTGAAAATGATACAACCACAGTTAGCATGACAACAATGGCAGCAACAGGAATTACAGCAAATACTACAGCTGACACTGATACAGCATCCACCGCAATGGCCATTACAGGTGCAACACCTACTGCACCTGTCACCACAGCTGTTTCAACCAACATTTCCACAACAGTTGGAGCCACATCTTTGGCAGCCACACCTGTTTCATCAGAGGCTGCAAATGTCACAACTGGTGCTGCTACCAATACACCTGAGCCATCTACAGCAGCACTTACAACTAAGCCATCTACAGCAGCACTTACAACTCAGCCTGAAAATACAACAGAGTTAGCACCAACAGAAGCTGGGACAACAGCACAGCCATTTGTAACTGTGGTAAACCCAAGCACCATTGTAGAAAACCAACTGACAATCCTTGTTCTCAGTTTATCAAATGACTTGCAACAGATCATGAATGAGATAGGAAGTATCATTCAGGCACTGACAAACCTACTTCAGGAGTGGTACGAGAAAGCCTTATCCAACCAGGCTGGTCAAAGGCGCCGTCTACTGCAGTCTCCCAGTATTGCACCTGGAAGTTTGGTTATTCAGGTAAAATTTGCCCAATAAGTACATAACTT
>NC_049982.1:18534659-18564414 GCF_000003815.2 Branchiostoma floridae
GAAGGCTGTCCCGAACATCGACGAAGATCGACGAAGCGATCCAAGATGGCGGACGGTATGAGTTTAGTATGAGTTAGGCATAGCGATCCGTTGACAAAGGTTGCCTTTCGGGCTACTTTGGGGAAAGCGGAGATCGCGAACGGCACGGCGCAGTAGGCAAGACTCCAGGGACGCCAGGGACGCGCAAAAAAACGGAGGAAAAGGTATCTCCACGGAACGGATACGCAAATACTTTTTAGGCCAACGTGCTCCGCCCCGACTAGACAGAAAAACATCGTCTATGTATTACAAGTAAATACGTTTTTCGTGTATAGTCGCACCGGCTAGGACCAATTACAAGGCACCCAACTTCATGTGTGCTTTGAATGTCAAGCAGTTACAAACCAGGGATCAAAATATTTTTTGTTGTTGATCCATACTACCTGTGATTTATGTGTGAAGCCTACTGTAGATTCATTTATGTTTGCGGCGGTTATACTTCGCAGTAGTTTGGAACATAGTTTAGAGTATTTCTAGTGTTTTATAGTGGCATTGAATGAATAAAAAATCTGCAACGTTTTTAATAACGTTACAAATTAAATATTCACGGTGGAATGAATTCTTGAAAATATTAAAAACCACCGCAAAAGTTTCAAGATCTACAGTAACGTTACATGATTTCTTTTAAAAGTGCCAAATTGGACATTATTACTAGTTTTAATTTCTTTCACAGCTTTTAACAGATTGAAAGTTGCAGCAGGTGTGTATTTCGAGCCCCGCAAACGTCCCAACGAGGAAGAACATGAGGAGAAATCTCTCACCTGGATCCGTGCAGTCCAGGGTCCTGTCGTTTCCTCCTTGGCTCATGCTGAACATCCAGGTCCCCAGCATGTCTGCGTACGTGCAGTTAGCGGGAGTGTCAGCCACAATCAGCGGCACCAGCACCGCCAATACCCCATACAAGGCACACAGTCTTCCCAACGCCATGCTTGCGCAGGTAGTCGAGCTGTTACTTAAAGTGGAAAGACAAGTTCGCGGATCCGGAACTCTGGTACCGTGCAAGGCATGTGATCGATCATCTGACCTACAGGTCACGGGAGGTCAACTGAGTAGACGATACCATTTTAGCTAAATGGGGTACAGGATAAGTCTTAATCATGTGATCTTGAATAAACTACTTTATGATCTTTTGATGATATCTGTAGAACTTGAAAATCAAAGGCATAAAATGTGTTTTGTTTAAAGTAGCACTGATGAAGAAAATGATATTTCGTTAGAGTTTAATCTTCCTGTATTCGAGTGGACTCGTCGAACTTGTTACAAAACACAAAACATGGCGGCCGCATTGCGAAGGTTGTACGGAGTTTCTCGTCTTGTAATGACGAATTCTCAGGTAAAACGGATAGCAACTACTCTGTGTTTAATACCAATAATAGCTTATGAAATATATTAGCGAGTACATAGTCGCGTAATCCTAAAAGAAGTTGTATTCTTTGTAAATGGACCAAATATAAATTTCGTGTTGGCTGCGATTCATGTGAACTTGGAAATTATTCAAGGTGGCAAAAAGAATCCTCGCAGCAGCCATGGCTAACAAGAAGAGAAGATTCAAAGACTTAGGGGAGAGAGAAAATTTCGGAGTTGGTAATTCTAATTGATCTGGATTATGCAAGTGCTTTATATACGTGTATATGTTGTGGATGTATGTAAGTACTGATGGGGTGGGTGGTTGGCAACTTGCTGCTCTGAATCGTTCATGAAATCCATCGAGAGGTAGCTATAGGATGGTTCTCAGGACAAGTGTTGTTTGCTGTTGGCATAAGTGTTAAGGTGATAGCCCGTTAGGGTGTTTGGATATGCAGTCATCTATTGTTGTGAATTTCAAGTTAGAACTTAATAGAAGTAATCTTAGTCCCCATTATCTAACAAAGTGTAGATAACTTTTGACAAGATAATTCCACCATATTTTTATTTTTCTTCCAGTCATGGTTACTTACCATGAGAGCGCCACCAGCAGCTTCCATGGTCCGACCATACACCTCAGGGAAAGACTCCTCAAAACCTCCATCAAACCCCCCTATGGACAGACTGGACATAGTCATGTCCATGGAACCTGCTATACCGACATATGCCCCCAAGCAGAACGAACCATTTGAAACCAGGAGGGCCAGGCTGTTATACCAGAGCAGGAAGAGGGGCATGCTAGAAAACGGACTCTTATTTAGGTATGTAAGTCTGAAAGTATTTTTCAATGAATATTGATTACACCAGTTCTCCATTAGCAGCAGCTAAGTGCTGTGACTGAGTGTGAGCTTGGTTTCTTTGCCTCTTATGCAAATAGTACAAAGAGACTTAGAAGATATCAATTGTATAGTATGATAGGTTTGGATACCAGGCTAGCAGCCAAGTTTCCATTTCCTGGTCATGTACATTCATATGTATGATGATTGATGAAGTCATAATGTCTTCATATCTCCTCAGTACGTTTGCAGACCGCTACCTCAACAAATTTGATGAACAACAGCTGAAGCTTTATGATCGTCTGATAAATGAGCCAAGCAATGACTGGGAGATCTACTACTGGGTCACAGGTCAGTAACTTTTACTTTAGGGACTCTTGTGTAAGTAAAATTACATATTCTTCAGACATAAAGAGTTTTCTTTTACACAACCAGTTTATCTCACCTGCTGACGTTTCGATGTCTGTCAGACATCTTCCTCAGAGCTTCTAACTGGAGTTCTGCTTCTTACCGCTATATGTAGCCGATGTAGGTGGCGCTTCTGCGACAAGAATACTATCCCAAACATGGCTCAGCTTGTAACCCCCCCTCGTCCCGGTTCATCACTGGGGATTCGCCTGTTGTCTTCTCTGTCTATAACCCTTGCCCCCTCCCAGTCAATAACGCAGTTCTTTCTAGCAACATGTTCTGTTACTGCGGATTTCTTTTCTTCTCTGTTCTTGCCGCAAAAGCGCCACCTTCATCGGCTACATATAGCAGCAAGAAGCAGAACTCCAGTTAGAAGCTCTGAGGAAGATGTCTGACAGACATCGAAACGTCAGCAGGTGAGATAAATTGGTTGTGTAAAAGAAAACTCTTATGTCATATGTACTTAACCAACCTGATGAAATTGCTTTCGGTACATATTCTTCAGTATGATTGCCTCAGGTCAGTAACCTTGCATCACATACAGTAAGGTCTCATAGATCAGGAACATTACAAGACCTTGATAATGGGTCACAGGTCACTAACCTTACATAACCCATGGCAAGGACTCATGTATCAGTAACTTTCCATTATCTTTGTCACGGGTCAGTAACTTTACGTGGCCTACAGCAATGTTACCTATTGTCCTTGTCTGTGTGCAGGAGTGAAGCCCACCCCTGAGGAGTACAACAATGAGGTGATGGACATGTTAAAACAACACGCCCAGAACAAGAACATGGAGCAGAGATTCAGGCAGCCTGACCTCAAGGAACCATGACACACTCAGACTGGTTCTATTGGCTAACAGAATTGTGGAAGTTAGAGAGGACTTGACAAGCCATAAGCAACCTGAAATGTTACTTTTTTGTAGTTTTTCTGGAGACCAAGAAGTTTAAGCAGGAAAGAGGGACAGTCTTCAAATACTGTCTATTATGCAAACTCCAGTATTGTGCAAACTCCAGCACTTATTTTTGACTTGGTATTTCTGTCATCTCTGTAATGTCAACAAGTGATAAGACCATTGTTCATCAAAAAACTATTTCAGACTTGGAGTATATGTGGGTGACAAGAAATATTCTGATAATGCATCCTGTTTGTACTTTACCACACAATTAATGCAAATCAATGCATATGAAACAAGAAAAATACTCTAATCAGAGCTACAAACAACTTTGTCTTATTTTTCTGTTATTAGATAATCAAAAGTGGGCAATAGTGATAAGTGGAACTGCAGTTTACTTCGCATTCTTCATGCACACCCTTGCATTTGATTTTAGTTCATTTACCATTGGGCAGGCCTTGGATCT
Organism: Branchiostoma floridae; assembly: GCF_000003815.2. Lineage (NCBI taxonomy): Eukaryota > Metazoa > Chordata > Leptocardii > Amphioxiformes > Branchiostomatidae > Branchiostoma > Branchiostoma floridae. The sequence goes on from NC_049982.1 coordinate 18,538,651, forward strand.
TTTGTTTGAACATCACTGACACCCCACACTATTTCTTGTGAAGTGGTCCTTTTGTGGTAGATTGTCTTCACTCTGACCAAGACCAAATTGTATCAGTAGAGAATGAAGTGAATATAGAGAGCAAGAAAATGTCCATTGGGTTGATTGTTTTCAATCCACACAAATGATTAAATATTGAAGTATATACCACCTCAGGCTTTTAGCCAGGATTGAAAAGTAGGGTGTCGAAATTACTGGTTTGGCGCCGCGCAGCGGCGCGGCGCGGCGAAGCCGCGCGGCGAGCGCCGCAGGCGCGAGGGCGAGCGCCGCAGGCGCGAGCATTGTAGGGGGGTCCGGGGGTATCCTCCCCCGGAAAATTTTGAAATCATAACCCTCTGAAATGCTATTTCCTGCATTTTGAGGTGCATATTTTGTAGAATTCAGCCAAGATTTTTTTGTGTCTGTTACAATAAGTTTGCCCTGACTGAGGCTGGGAGGAGTTACATGTGACTGAAACTAAGTGGTACAACTTAATTGTCACATACGTTGTACATGAAAATAGAGACATTCAAGACAAAACTGCCAAGTACATCTTGTATATATGTATTTCATATAATACTTAATGTAATACTTAATGATGAACTTGATTGTCACATCTTGATTGACACTTAAGGAACAAGACATCAGTGAACTTAAGGTGGCATATAACTTTCGTACTAAGTACTACTGCACAAGTCAAGTTGGACAAGTTCACCTTATTATATAATTATAAGGTAGTGCAACTCTCTTCTGTAACAAGTTTGCTTGAGATAGTGCAACACTCTTCTGTAACAAATGCAACTTTCTTCTGTAAGAACTTTGGCTAAGGTGTGACAACTTTTTTCTGTAAGGAAGTTCAACTGAGGTAATGCAACTTTGTGTAACAACTTTACTTGAGGTAGTACAACTTTCTTGTGTAAAAACTACTATAAAGCTATAAAGTCCACCTGAGGTAGTGCAACACTCTTCTGTAACAAGTTTACCTGAGGAGTGAGGACTGAGGTACAAGTTAAACGTACAACAACATTCTTCTGTAAAGCATTCAACTAAGGTAATGCGACTTCTGTAACAAGTTTACTTGAGGTAGTACAACTTTCTTGTGTAAAAACTACTAAAAAGTCCACCTGAGGTAGTGCAACACTCTTCTATAACAAGTTTACCTGAGGTACAACAACATTCTTCTGTAAAGGTAATGCGACTTCTGTAACAAGTTTACTTGAGGTAGTACAACTTTCTTGTGTAAAAACTACTAAAAAGTCCACCTGAGGTAGTGCAACACTCTTCTATAACAAGTTTACCTGAGGTACAACAACATTCTTCTGTAAAGGTAATGCAACTTCTGTAACAAGTTTACTTCAGGTAGTACAACTTTCTTGTGTAAAAACTACTAAAAAGTTCACATGAGGTAGTGCAACACTCTTCTGTAGCAGTTTACCTGAGGACTATATGATATATGTAATGCAACTACTACTCTGTCAGTCTACACAGACTACAACATACTATGCATAAAGAAAAAACAACAAAACCAAAGTCTCTGGGTGACTAATGAGCTACAAGGTGACTAATGAGCTACAAGTTACAACTACAACCGCCTGGGGTCCTGCAGGTAGATCTCCCTCGCTGCAGCAAAGTCGAAGTCAGCCATTGGAATCTTGGCATAGCTCAGCCTGATGAGCCGGTCCAGCTGCTCGATGCCGAGGAGAGTGCGTGTTTTCGTCTTGATCCTGTTCTGACAGGAAAACACGCGCTCTGCCTCGGCATTGCTGACCAGCACCACCAGGCTGTAGCACATGAGCTTGAACACCTCTGGAAAACATACATAGAGAACAAACTGAACACAAAGCCACTATCTCATTGAAGTCATTCCAATACAAAGTTTACAGTATTAACAGATGAACAAAACGATGTAATTTTCACTTACCACCAAAGATCCTCTGGTTATAAGCATTGTCCCCCGCAAACATCTTCTCGAGCAACTCGTTTGGCCTGTAGTAGTGGAACCAAGCTACTCCGTTCTCCTCCCGCTGCTCCCCCTTGTAGCGGGTAGCCACTGCCTGCTTGAAGGCTCCAAACTGGCCCTCGCACATTAACCGGTTGATGTAGGCCTCGCAGATGTTTCCATCTCTAGATACCTTGTCCTCAGCATAATGATTAAGGAGTACGTTCAGTTCGTGTCTTCCCCAGTACGCCAAGGCAATGTTGTCGTCGTCGTCTGGGTACTGTTGTGGTTCAAAGACCTGTAAGAAGCAAACTCAGACATTATAATACAGTAATAAACAGAACATTCAATGGATGTTAATAGATGCATATGCTAAATTGCTAACAACTGACTTTGTCCAAGTATTTTTTTTTCAGATGCATCCTTACCTTCATTGCATCCAGCAGATCTAGTTGGGGAAACCTTGCCCTCAGGTTGTCCAAGAGGCGGTCCAGGAAGTCTGTTTTGACGGCATTCAGGGTCTCTACTGGGTCCTGTCCCCCACGTCCTACCCGCATGGTGATGGGTGTTTCCAGGTAGTTACCAGTGTCCTGGACACTGGTAACGAAACGAGCCAGCTTGATCCCATCAACACCCCTCATTCCCTCCAGGATTTCAAGGCAGTCATTGAGCTGAAATAAAGAAAAGGGCACTGTCAGATTTTCTTCCAGTTTTAATTTTATCTTTTAGAATAAGTCTATTTTTTTTGTATTTCATATTTTCTTGTTTTGGTCTATTATCCTTATCTATCATAATTCTATTCTATATATATATATATATATATATATCTTTTTTTATATACATATCTTTTTACCTCTGATCTGAGCACAGAAAACGTGATGTCTCTGTACTGGAAAATTTTGGAGAGGTGGTTGGTGGCGTCCAGTACGTCTGCCAGCAGGTGGAGGAGTCCCATAGGAAGGAAGCTTGTGAGCTGCTGGTGGAGCCCAATAGCAACTGGGTCTCCCTCTGCCGCCTGCTCCTCCGTGTAGACTGCCAGGCTGCGGAAGTTTTCGATGACGCTCCTCACAGCTTCCCCCATGCTGAGCCATCTGATCTCGTAGGAGTGCTTAAGTTTCAAGTACTCCTCTCCTAGGACATCCACCTGATACCAAAACATGGAATTTATTAAAAGTCTCAAACTTACTTTAGTCTGTTACCGTGTGTTGAAATATCTTAATATTCATTGCGATTTTGTAATGAAAAATAATTCATTGAATTGTGTCAAATCTTACCAGAGCATTGAATTCTGCAAGCCTGTTGGGTGACAGCATGATGTAGTTGTAAATGCTGTCAACCAACAGGCTTGTGCTCTTGATCTGCGGGATGTTCTTTGCAGCTTGGGAGACTGCCAACTGCAGTCTGTGGCAGACACAATGGACAGCAAGAGCAAAGGGGTTGTCCCGGTGCAGGAGTCCCGTTACTCCGTTCATATCGCTCGACATGACCGCTGCGCCGTCCATCCCAAGTCCAAGTACCTATTCAGCAAAAACATTCAAAATAATGTTCAATGCACAATCAACCATTCATTCATTGATCATAAAAGATTACCATTGTGCATAAAATGTATAGTCATCAACATTCAATAGACACACCTTTCTCACTGGGATCCCATAATTGTCTAGCACAGCTCGCGTTGTTCCGTAGATGGTAGGTGCTTTCCCATCATTCACCTTCTCACACTTGAGGAACGTTGTTATCAGCTCTGCAGTGTGGACGCGTACGTATCGGACAACTACCACAACATGCTTCTCCGAGCTTCGATCAGTGGACTCGTCGATGCCGATGGCGACGCAGGGGCTTGCATTGACTTCCCTTGTCACCCTCCGCTCCACCACTTCGTTCAGGCATCGGAGTAGCTCATTGAAAGTGGTGGGGCTTGTGTGCGTGGCGTTACGTCCTGCATTAAGGTTTTTCACCTCAGCCAGTCCCTGCTCCCTCTGCAGCTCCAGGAGACTCCTGAAAATCAGTCACACATCAGATCTCGAATTGAAAATGACTCAATCAGTAGACCACCACACTTCTTTACTTGATATTAAACTGTCACTAATTCTCATAAAGGTACTTACGCGTATTTCCTATTCGCCACCTCCTCTTTCACGAGCCAATACACCGTCCTCAGGGCAGCCTCAGCAGCGCCTGCCCGCTTGCGATCCACTTCCTTCATGCCTCTGATCACTGATGGCTGCCTCTTGTCCCTAGCAGCCTTTGCAGTCACGTGGGCACCGGTGGGTGGGTGCTTCTGCAACGCTGTTTTCCTGAGCAAAAATAAGGCAAAATGAAGAATACATAATTCAATGTAAGCACATGAAATGTAAGTAAAAAAGGGGGGAAAATACTAAAATAAAATGAGTTTTGAAAAAAGAGTTAGTCACAACTGTAATACATCCTTTATTAATAATTGTACCTGAAACTCCTGGTGCCAGTTGCAAGGTTGGAGGTTTGCTTGTATTGCCTGCACCATGCGCAATACATGACGTCGCCGTCATAAACCAGCCACTCAAATTCGGCCAGCCATGACTGGCAGAACTTTCTATCAGGCTCCTCCTGCATCGATGGCGATGTCACGTTCTCTTCGCTATCTGAGGCCTTTTTTCTCTTCTTTGGACTCCTGGGGTCCACTGCAGTGTCCACTGTGGAGGCAGGGGGATCCTGGTCACTCCTGGTGTCCGCTGTGGGGGCAGGGGGATCCTGGTCACTCCTGGTGTCCACTGTGGGGGCAGGGGGATCCTGGTCACTCCTGGTGTCCACTGTGGGGGCAGGGGGATCCTGGTCACTCCTGGTGTCCACTGTGGGGGCAGGGGGATCCTGGTCACTCCTGGTGTCCACTGTGGGGGTAGGGGGATCCTGGTCACTCCTGGTGTCCACTGTGGGGGCAGGGGGATCCTGGTCACTCCTGGTGTCCACTGTGGGGGCAGGGGGATCCTGGTCACTCCTGGTGTCCAGTGTGGGGGCAGGGGGATCCTGGTCACTCCTGGTGTCCACTGTGGGGGCAGGGGGATCCTGGGCAGGTGATAAAATAGTGTTAGCGTTTGGCTTGGCTGACCCAAATAAGAATTAAAAATAGTTAATTTTTTATTTGAATTTCTAGTTCCTAAGAGTATACGTCTTCAATTTTCTTCATATTTTATATTTCTTATGCAAACATAAAATACACAGTATATGTATGGTGATTAGCTATGTGTTTCTGACTTTGAAAATTCAAACAAAAAAATTCTTACATGATCACTCTTCTTAAAGAAGCTGGAGATTGCTGGCTGTGCCTTTCCCCTTTTCCTCGTGGGCGCCTTTCCTCTTTTCCTCATGGTTCACAGTAGTTCACAGTAACTTTGTACCTTGACCTTGAAAAAATTAAAAGTCCTTATTTAACTTTTATATGTAACCTTCTGAAATATGTCACTAGTGGGAATCCATTATATTGTTAAAAAAAAAAAAAACATCCATTTATCGATCTTTTAGATTTTTTTACAAGAACCAAGCACATTTTGATCCCGGTCCCGCTATTTTCTCCAGATCGGCGGCGCGCGCGGCATGCACCCTTCCGCCCCCCTCCCAACTACATTTCTCCACGATTGCATCGCGCTGCTGTTTCCCCCCCCGATTCACCAACATTTATTGACACAAAAGAAGCAAGAATTACTCCGAAATGGCTCCGAAGAACTCCACTAGTTCTCAGTTATCCTGTCTCGTTCGTAAACAATGGAAAAAGTTTCAAACTTACCAGCGCCGTCTTCCCGCGAAAAGAGTTAAATAGCCGTCAGATATTCCACCAATAACAGCGTCGCACCATGCCGCGTCATGAAAATGGCCCAATCACGTGTGAATCTTGCGATTTGCGAGATCTCGCGATTGGCGAGATCTCAGCCGAGACTTCAGCGGTAGCCAACATGGCGGCGGTAAGCCGGACGTGCGAAGCGACAAAGCGGCTGGAATCGGCGAGTTTACCGGCGAAAAACGGGGGAGAAAAAGCGGTGAAAAATATTTGGGCGTCCGTAGTGCGTCTTGCTTAAAAGTAATGCGTCCGATTTCTTATGTTTGTTAGGACAGTGCGTCTAAATGACGCGTTGACGCATGCCTAGCTAAAAGCCTGTACCACCTGTAACTTCATAAACTAGAGCTCCACGACCCCATACCTTCACCAAATGACTGGTGTACTAATTGTGTTTGTCATCAATTATGCAACATTAACCAGAGCCAAGACCCCCATATGTGGTCAGACCTGGTCCTTTCAAATACATGAGCAACTTAGCCTTTCCTTGGTCCTAAACACTATCAATAAATACGTGAGCAACTAAGCCTGTCCTTGGTGCTGAAAACCATCAATACATGAGCAAGTAAGGCTGTCCTTAGTGCTGAAAACCATCAATACATATATGAACAACTATGCCTGCCCTTGGTGTTGAAAACCATCAATACATACATGAGCAACTAAGCCTGTCCTTGGTGCTGAATACTATCAATACACGAACAACTAAGTCTGTCCTTGGTGCTTAAAACCATCAATACACGTTCGTGTTCTAAAAGAGATGGACACTTACCATTCTATCAAAGCTATAAGTGTATGATTTGTACATAAAAAGATATGCTCATGATGTAGGTCGTCAACATCATGGTTTGATTAAGTAGACTTGCTGATCAAACAATAGAGGCTTTGATGATTCAAGATTAGTTATAGCATAATTATCAAGTGCAAATGTCTCGGGAACATTTCAATGTCCCGCAACCATTTCTACCTGAAAAGGGAGCAATCGATTCTGGAACTTTGTATACTTCTCATCACCTAATTCTATGTCCTCCTGTTTCCGTTTCCTGTTCGTAGGTACTGCGGGTAGTGGGAAATGTCCGTGACCTGATACGTCATCTATTTTTTGTATCAGCGGAATCCATGACGTCACAATCCTTTATGTCACACCTTATTGTTTCTCTGCGGTCTTTTGACTGTCAGGAAACGTCACATATTCCTGTGCAGGGTTGTTGGCTATTACTTGTCCCTCAATTTGTACTATCTGCCCTTGCTGTTCCTCAGGACTGATATATGTAGTGTTGTACACGGCTGATGTCATTTCTTGTACTGCAACAGGTGCCTCATACGGGGGGCTTGCCTTGAAGGCAGATTTTGCGCCGATTTCATTGTCATAGTGTATTCCCAATGTCTTCTCTTCGTCCACAAATTGGTCACCATTTTCGTTGGGCCTCTTCTTGGCTCCGACTTCAAAAGAAAACTGGTCATCATTCTCGTAGTGCCCATTGGCAACTTTAGTTGTGTCCGGAAATTGATCGTCGTTTTCATAGTGTCCTTTCGAATTTTCATTTCCGTTTTCGTTGTGTCTGGTTGTATCATTATTTGAGTCAGGAAACTGATCGTTGTTTTCGTTGTGTCTGTTTGCATTTTTAGTTGCGTCTGAAAACTGATCGTCGTTTTCGTAGTGCCTGTTTGTATCATAATTTGAGCCAGGATGCTGATCGTCATTTTCATAGTGTCTGTTTGTATCTTCATTTCCGTCTGAAAACTGGTCATCGTTTTCGTAGTGCCTGTTTGTATCATTATTTGAGTCAGGAAACTGGTCTTCGTTTTCACGTCTGCTTGTGTCGTGAGTTCCATCTGAAAACTGGTCGGCATTTTCGTACTGTCTTTCCACAGTGTCGCTATGTCCAGTATTATCCTCTGACACTGATCTACATTTGATAAAACACAGCTGAGATAGTCCAAACATAAGGCAACAACAGAAGAAGGTAACCAGTCCGGTCCAGAGGACCGCATTAGCAGACAGTCCAGACTCGTTCCAATTATCCTCCCCATGTAGCAATATCATGTACATGACTGTCGTTGTTTTAGCAGTACTTCCGTCAATATTTTCAAGTCCTGTGGTAACCACGTTGTCTGGCAGCCTTGCAGCACTGCTGATTGTTAGTACCACTGATGCTGTCGCGGATTCCGTATAGTTTGTCGCCACCCTGCAAGTGTAGTTGCCTGCTGTGGTATTGTCAGCTACAGGGATGTTCAACACTGAGTGACACATTCTTTTGGTTTCCGATATTTCCACCTCTGACCCTTTACACGGCATTGTTCTCACATGAGAGTAGTTTGTGGAATACAGGTAATCTGAAGAGCTGTGCTCGCCACTGGGTAGTATCCACGAGAATGTGAGACTTTCTTCGCAGTTTGTCTGGCAGATGACAGAAATGTTCCCTGTGACATTCGTAACTGGACTGTCTAATAGAACAGACACTTGAGGTGCTGAACATGTCAGATCTGTCCATGGAATATCTTTGAGTGGCTTCATGTGGCCAGTAGCTTCATCAATGCATACGGCACGCCACCGAAGTGTGTGTGGGGATTCAATAAGCCATTTCTTGGCTTCCCGCTCTCTGCAGTCACACCCTATCTTGTTTATATCCATGATCAAGACAAATAAACGTTTCAGGTCTTCGACAAGCAAAGGGGAAGTTTTGATATTGTTTAGAAAATTCAACTGTCGAAGTGATTCAAGCAATGTAATACTTTGTGGAATGCTAGAAAGACAGTTGTTATTTAAAACCAAGATTTCTAGCTGACCTATTCCGGCAAATGCCGCCTTGTCAACAAAATAAATCATGTTTTTACTCAAGTCCAAAACACGGAGATTATACAGCCCCTTAAACGTATCTGCTTTCAAATTGCTGACATTGTTACCACTGAGGTTTAGTTCTATAAGACACGGCAAGCCTGCAAAGGACGCTGGTTGAATTCTGGCAACTCCAGACTCTCGTAAACGCAGGCTCTGAAAAGATTTCAGGATAGGGAAATCTCCCACTTTGATGTTAATGATGTTTTGATACCTTATACTTAGTCTTGTCAAAGCCAACGGTAGTGGCGAGGGGATAAAATGAAGATGTCCACGGTTGTGGTAAGTAAGACATGAATTGGGCTTTTTGGAACATTCAAAGGTACTTGGGCAGGTGGCGTTTTGTGTTGTAAGTTTAGACGAAAGAATCAAAACAAGTATGGCTAGTTTGATAGACATCGATGTAGACATTTTAGACTTGAGTATTTTCAGCAGGCAGGAACTGGAGTGCGCTTGTTATCTAGATAGTACACACTCACCAGAGGATTCGTCAGTCAACGATGGTATCACATTGTGTTGATGGACGCAATGTGACGTGCAGCGAAGCCGCGTTGCACTTGCTTACAAAAAGCGCCATGCTTCGTCATCAGTCTGAGATTTGACTGTTTGACCGCTTTACCTTTGCCTGGTCGTTGGTGATGCTCTGTGTCTTATAGAGTGTATTGACAAAGCTGTACCGTCGTGTGTAGCTCTAGTCGGAGCAAGGCACGAGGCAGAAACGAGTGGGAACCTTGTAGTACGAGTCAGCTTAGGCAGCTCCTGTTTCATCTCCCCACCATTTACCTTGCTGTCTTCTTCATGATGTCCCTTTTGAGGAAGTCGGCTGTAGTCGTAGGCATGGATACGTGACGTCTTTTGAGTCAATCTGTCTGGCAATGGTTAATAAATTATGTACATCCCAATTCTCTCGTGTCAGGGCTGCGCCAATGGTGTGAGGCCCAAAACTGCCCTTTCTTCAACATTATATGAACCAAGTAGAAATGAAACACAATATGTCAAAATGTGCAAAAAGTGTTCATGTATGTGATTCCTTCACATGTACTGCTGGTGTGTTACGCCGAAGGGCAGTTATGCCCGCTATATAGATACGGATACAGATACAGATACTAGTATCTCTGCTAGGCTAACATGAGGATAGTTTTCTGAGAATGATTTATTTACTTTCAGGCTTGGCTACCTACACGTAGTAGCAGGTGCCAAGTAGTAAGCCGCAGAATGCATATGGAAATAGGTTAATTAGTCTACATTACTGGTGCCACTGTTACATGTTACATATAAAACAGTTGTCAACTGTCCAATCTTGCTGTTTTGATTAGATTTGTTTATATAAACTTCAACAAATGTATTAGGACATACACACTGCATAATGTTGTCACTGTCCCTGGTGCTGAACGCTACTTTATTCTGACCTGCATTGAAATGTATACAAGAATACAGGTGAAATGCACAAAAAACATCAAGCCCAAGTTAGAACAAATGGCTTCAAAGTTCACGAAACAAAACATGTACAAAAGAAAATGATTTCAGAACTTGTATAAGCCATCCCTGTACTGGAATGACATGATGTAATTAATACATTCAAAGCACATGTTGCTAACAAAAGGCGACTAAACAGCACCCCATCTCCAAACCTCTTCGGAAAAGATAAGACCTGACCTGACTCATAACTATGGGAATTAAGCCAATACATAAAACTTAACTCGAGCAAGCTTCCCTACATCTAACATCGTGCTATAGATGATGATTGTAAAATTGTACACTTTGCATTTGTTTGCATTGATTGGGTGTCTGTGATTGTATCGATACCAAGAAGTCGAATGTTTCTAAATAATAAAGGGCTAACTATTAAATAGGCTATTCAACCACCTGTCTTCCTTTCTGGCCTGTGTCGTTCTCTTGGTTTGGGACCCAAGATAGCGACACAAGGCAGATTATGTAATGGTCTAGGTTACCGACTACCACTGACCACGACATAAAACAGCAATGAAAACAGACGATGAACCAGGGAAGTTCCTATTTTCTAAAGAACAGAATTTACAGTAACTGATTTAATACAATCCATGCCATCGACACAGTCACAGAAACTCTTCTTTACCAGAACCTCGAGATCACTAAATGTAATAATAATGATATAATTGTCCCTCCTATCCTGACGCCTCACCTCCTGAAACGAACGGTCCCTCTGCCCCATCACCTAACGTTTATGTGAAGAAATGTCATGGTGGATCTTGGCATCATTTGGCAACTAGGTGTGTGGCAGTTGTAGAGAGGAAGGTCAAGTTCGAAATTGCTGTACCATAGGAAAACGCAAGGATAACCAGAGAGCTTCGTATTTGACACAAGCACACATACGTATCATACCTGCTCTCGCATGTGTTGTGACCTGTTGCAGTGACAAGGCACCAAACACCGGTGCAGAAGAGACCTCTATCAGCTGTGCTGGGATCGCTTGACAATGCAGCTCTGAACAGACTGTCATGTTTGTGGTTAGAGTACAAATGTGTCACATGTGTATGGTAAAGGCTTATGGTAATTACCAAGCAGATCCTTACTGGAGCTAGCAATATCAAGGCCAAAGTAGAAATCTGGTATAAGGATCTAATGTGTACTGAAATAACTGTCAGCATATCAGATATATTTTATAACACTATGGAAATACTAATTAGCTCCATGAAAAATGGAGGTATGGTTTTTGGTGTGTCTGTCTGTCTGTCTGTCTGTCTCCCTCTCTCTCTCTCTCTCTCTCTGTGTTTGTGTTTCCGGATAATTGTGGTCAGCATAACTTTAGAACCTCTTGATGGACTACAATGATATTTGGTATGTGGGTAAGGGTTGCTAAAACAAAGGTCAAGGTCAATTTTGGGCTCCCTAGCGTGTGACCTTGGTACTGCAGCAGAAGTTCAATTTTTTGTATCGTTTTACCTGGACATGCTATGGTCTTGATTTTTTTGGTGGCAGATAGCTTGTGATGTAAGGAATAAGTGGTGTCATTTGCCTAATCAGAATATTTCATTGAGGTATGAGGTCATCCAACTCTTGTTGCTATTAGTAGCCTCCTGTGCAGCCTTCTACGTGTGCTGACATTTAGTTTTGGTGGGAAGCGCGCTTATTCGCTTCCCACCTGTCAACTGTCAACATGCATTTCATAAGTTCATCAATATATTTTGTAGTATATTTTTTTGCAAGATATAAATCCGTCACATGTGTTAGGGGCGATATCTGTCCTTGGATATGTCTGCGAAACTAGCAGGTGTGAAGTGGTGGTGTAGGAAACCACGCGATTGTGGTAGGACTTAAATAGACAGCTTATCAGTGATGTCGGAAGACTCTTGGGCATTAGAGAACTATTTAGTCAAGCTTTGGTTTGTGTCAAAAATCAATTTATTAGTTTGGTATTTTCATGGTCTGAAACATCACGAATACGTAGCAATGATAACTATATCATAGACAATCCCTCGTTTCCTTGAAGTTTTTAACATTGGCCTTTCGTTCTTAAGAACGTATTATGTTCTGTTTTTTATGTAAATGAACAATAAATTTATTTTGGACATGACAAGAAACAAGATGCGCACAAGACTGCACCATATAGACACAGCATGCCAGAGTAAGTGTGAGAAGGGGACGTCACAGAAACCAGCATCATTTCTGCCTGACGACACTCACACGTACCGGGCACTGCGCCATGCATATCCCCCTGCTTATCGCTGTGGTTTTCTGCGTCTACAATGGCGTTGTAACGAGCCTGCCCTGTAAGTAAACCCGTTTGTTCGCTTTGCACAGGTCATTGTGAACTTTTTGCAACGAATTTCCACAAACTAACCGGGTAGTGACACCCATCTGTTTGTCGCACTTTTGCACACAATGGACTAGTCGTCGTACTAGTAATAAGTTCACAATAGTAATGTGATACTATATAAGACGCACGTGGCCTTTTGGATTTTAATGAGAGCATATTCACTGTTAGAAATAACCTCAAAATGATAAAACAATATGTTCAATTTAAAGAAGTCAACGTTGCATTTGCATTGTCGTATGTCCCAAGCCCGTGTGGCCGTGTTTCCTTCTTGTGTCAGTTTTTAAATTGGTAAAAACCTTGTTGGCGTTGTGCGACTAAGGTTAAGTCCCTAAAGTAAGTTTGAACTATCCATATTACCGCAAATGTGCTGCATTCAACTTCTGCCCACCCCATGTTCACAGCCCCGGCTATGAGAAGTCCACCTCCGGGGGCGGGGCCTGAGATGGGCATGGAGGTCATCTTACGTCACAACCAAGGTACGGGGGCAACTGCGCGGCCTCAATACTACTTATGTCTTGTGGACACCGTTATCTTTAAGTTTTATGCAACGTTCTATAGTTTACCGTACATTAGCATTTTGATTAATCCATGTGTCAATGGACTGAAGATGACATCTGTACCTATAACTATGTTCGAGTACTCTATAGCTAGTCGGTGACATAACGCGAAAAAAAACGACGTTTCCATTTTTTGACTACATGTATTTCTAACTGATGCGAAGCCGTAGTTGTGACAAATTTCCACTATTGGTTGAGATATTCCTCGAGCATTAAGATCTTGATTCTTCGGATCGGTCATGTCCCATATTCGTATCATAATTATACCTGAATATAAAAATACTAACCTGTGCTAAAGATTTGTAATGTATCCTTCCCAAGTAGACAAACATTAAGTTAATCATCATAATTCATGCTGTGTTATATTGTGTCCGTGACAGCGAAAATATGACAACCAACCGTTAAGAAAAATTAGGACATCTTTTGGCGCTCTGTTGTTCAGGTCTACACCTGTTTCAAGGTGACATTGCTGGCGTGGACCCGGTGAGTATTTCAACAGCTCTTGCTATTCAAACCCCTAAGTTCGACTGATGATAAATAGAATTTACTGGGGGATTGCAGCTGCTTTTAGAAGTAAACTAAGGGAGACAATGAAATCCAGCACCCACACATGTAACGATAAACGTTAACCCCGTACCGATCTCAGAAAAAAAGAAAGACCACACAAGGATGTGTGGAGAAAGGCCGCAAAATATTACAGATTATATGAGTAAATAGTAGTGTGGACGAGGGTCGTGTTTTAAGTCATCGGCCTTGAATAAGTGACAGTTGCGATTGGTGTATGCGCAGTTTTACGCTGAGTTTGGTGACAAAATAATAAGTATTGTACATGTACAACTCTACTTTACCCCCAGAACTCTCGTAATGCGATTTTGAATTCTGACATCTGGCCGGGAGGGGTCATCCCTTACGTCATCAGTAGCGAGTACAGTAAGTGTGTGATGTACTTTGCAGTTTTCAACTATGTACACTATAAAGTTCAGAACTGATTCCAATGCAATTTAAGCAGATCTTTAAATAATCTGATTCAGATGATAACAATGTGAGGTTTAGGAAGAAAGGCTTCAGATATCTCTAGCATAGTTGGACGATCATGTTGTTCATCATGCAAACCGCATTACAGGTATTACGTAATACGTATTACCACTGTATCAGTGTATCTACTTTACAAGAGAAACATGACTATGGAAATGGCGAATTGTTTAACACCTAGCGCAACGTATATTGCACAAAGGCATATCATCTTTGAACATTTTCAATGTGCCTTTTGAATACAATAAGGGTGAACACTTTTCAATACAAAAACTATATTTTTCAAACCTTTTCAGATATTGACTGTGCGGATGAACACGAGAACTGTGCCTACTGGGCCGGTATCGGAGAATGTGTGAACACGCCCATCTACATGAACACTAAGTGTCGTCTGAGCTGTGCGGTGTGTCAGGCAGGTACTGGGTCAATGTACAATATATCAATTTGTAATTATGTTGCCCCATCTAAGCTTATCATGATATTGCCTGCTTAATGATCGAAACACATGAAAAGATAGTCGTAATTTATGTGTCAAATTGTCGACGTCAATACCCAGTGTGTTGCTTTTCTGTTTTATGTTTGGTGTCATGAAGAAAGGTTATGTCTCTTGCTAGCTAAGAAGCTAGTAATGAATACACTTAGTCTAGTGCTTTCCTGACCTCACAGACCCTGTGTATGAGACCTGTAACGACACCAACATAGACTGTGCGTACTGGGCGGGGCAGGGGGAGTGCACCAACCCACAGTACCAGGAGTACATGACCAACTCCTGCCCGTGGAGCTGTGGGATCTGTCAGGTCCCCATTGGTGAGCGTCAAACCGGCTCTTAATGACTTTATTTTTAATAATTATCTTATTTGTGCTCAATAGTTTTCATTACTTAAGATCTGTCAAGATCTTTTGGGGTTACCCCAGATACAAGTCACAGTACATAATCTACAATCCTTTGTAATAAATAACGTTGCCCACTGATATGATGGGAAAAGAGATGCCACCGAGAAAGTGTATCACAGAAACAGTTTAAAGATTTATTTAAAGATTCTGTTTTTTTTAAATAGACCATTCCTTGCCATGAACAAGGTCGAATATTTTTTACTAGATTTGCATCACTTGTTTCTCCTCAGCGCGTGGTTCAGAAGCCGGACTGATCATGGACGGGATTAAGGAGTTCAACACCCGGACTTGTGTTCACTTCGTCCCGAGGACACCGAGCGACCAGGACTACGTTCTCATCAGGAAACTAGACGGGTACCCGTTTTATACGATCCATGATTTGCTGTGCCTTAAAAAAATAAGTGGGTATCTCACCAAAACTGGGGTGCTTTGACGACGTCGCTACGGCCGAGCGGTTTGCTCAACAATAAAGTTTTGTTACGCTTTGTGTGCCTTGTTGCCTTTTCAGTCTTGAAGTTTGCATGATATTCCCATTATCAAGTCAAATGAAACACAGACTCGATTTAGAACGCCATTGTACTATATGTACAGTCCATTTCTCTATGTTTCTTTTCCTTCTGAAAGCAACACAGAAGATAACGCTAAAGGCATGTGACAAAAGCCACTGAGTGTGGTAATGGATTTTTTCCTCAGTTGTCACTCCCAGGTTGGGCGCATGGGCGGCCTGCAGGATTTGTCCCTGCACACCGACTGTCTGAGGAGCGGAACGATCGTCCATGAACTGATGCACGCTGTGGGGTTCTGGCACGAGCACTCCCGTCCGGACAGGGACGAGTGGGTCACCATCCACCTCCACAACGCGGACCGAGGTGAGGCTGGGACAGAGGACTGTGTAGTTTATCGTCTTTGTTTCCCCCCTTAAATTAACGTTACATACAACAAATGTGAAGATTCGTGGCTGGAACATTACTACATCATAAACTACAACCGCTTCGCTAGCTCATTCGACAGATATGTTCTTAGTAGTGTTTCTAACTAGCTAGCAAGTGCTCAATATGGCATGGCATCACCAAGTGTTTTTTATTCTGTTTCATGCGCGCTATGCACACACTCACATACACAGTGGCTTGTTCTATTAGGTCACCGATAAATTGCCTTCAATGTTTAAAATACAAGGCCATCCGATTCCTTCATTCCAGATCAGTGGCACGCCTTTGACAAGCACCATGAGTCCCGTACGCTGGGCCTGCCGTATGACTACAGTTCCGTCATGCACTACGACAGCCACGCCTTCAGTGTGAACGGCCGAGAGACCATTTCTGCCAAGGTCAGCTGACACTTGTTATAAAGGGAATAGTTTAATCTCGAAGGCAAAGCTGTATAAATGTGCCTGGACCCATTTTATAGATTGCTGTTTAACATCTTTACATGTGTTCACACGATGTGCACGTAGATGTATATGGCGTTTGGAAAGATGCTAGTTTTAACTTAGGATTTAATACTTCATACATAGTCGAAATGGCTCTTTCATAATGATAATGATATAAGTTAATGCAGGTTTGTCAGCAGAGTGGGTGTGCGAGAAATGAAAACAAAAAATAAACCAAATAAAAAAAAATGGGTTGTTTGTAGAAATAGCCGGTATCAACCTGAGGAATGGTCATGCTGTGAAAGGCTGTTACCTCCAGACACCTGACGTGCTTTCGTCTCAATATTCCCCGCAGCGTGCGCTGAACGGCGCGGTGCTGGGCTGGTGGACTGACGCGGGGCTGAACGATCTGGACGTGCAGAAGGTCAACACGCTGTACGGCTGCGCAACGCGTCAATAAAGATGCGACATCAAGCAACTGTCTTGTCATGATTATGAATGAATGAATTAATGCGTCGGCTCGCCCACACATAAGATACCGAAACAAGAAAAACATAACATTAGAGTCATATCAGATGGAACATTAGTAATAGATAATGTTAACTCAATATCCAACCTTCGAGATTAAACTATTTCCCTAGATTCCCTTCCATTAAAGTATGCCCTTTCATACGACAGAAGGCACACATACACACACACATATATTTATTTAGATGTACCAAATTTGTGGAAGGGTTGACATAACAGGTGACTATGACCTTTTCAAAATGTCAACCCGGAGACCAGACTGTAAGGTTTGATCCACTCACACCGGGAAGGTCCCCTACTCTTTTCGATAAGGGTTCTTCACGTGCGTGGGGAGTGGCTCCACTTAACGTCCTATCCGAGGGACGGCCCTATAGCCGAAGCTAGGTACTCATTTCCCCCTCAGTTAAGTGAGGAAAGCCGTGTTAAGTGCCTTTCTCAAGGGTACAAGATCGGTGACACCATAGGGTTCGAACTCGAGATCTCTAGGTCGCCACGCGATCTCTCACACACACTCCCACGGTACACGTTAACGGTTATGGGAATCACCAGATGCTGTAATTCATACAAAAGTCACGTGGCTCCATCAACAGATTCACAGTCCTAACCAAAGCCCATCTGTGCTTATGATTTTTCAAAGTTTTATTTTGACCTTAATTGAACAATTGAGATTAAGACAGATCATAATGCCCATATTGATACAATCACAGCTTATGGTTAATATGAGCAAACACGGTTTGTTCATATTAACCGTAGGCTCTAACAGTATTGATTGCTGTCTGCTTACGTAAGTATAATTATATAACTGCTTACTTGTGACGATAAGCGTACCAATCACCGTGTACCAACCAACTAATTGTTGACTTTACAGTCGATGCCCTCGAGAACGAACCATGAAGATATGCATAAATACAAAAACGTACTCAGTCAGAATTGAGACCCAATCCTGCTTGCCCACCGTCTCATCATGTATGCCTCTGCAATACTTCTGTTGTTCGGTGCCGGACTGGCGGCCAGTGCGCCCGGTTGGTATACTAGTACTTGCTTGACAGAGAGGACTAGAGCAGCTTGCTGTGAAAATAATGCAATCAATATTACGATATAAGACTGGCGTAAAGCTAAGGGCACAACCTGTCGTACGTGCAATTTGTCCGTACGTTTTTTGGGGAGGCCACGTCCGCCACGTATTTCTGAAAACGTGGAGAACGACTAGGAAGAGTAGGGAGGGAGTACGTCAACGCACGGCACACAAAGTTTTACCTGCACGTTAAGTTCTACGGCGTGTCTGCATGCTCCAAAATCCGTCGGATTCCCAACGAGTTCGTACGGAGGCGGTACTTACCACTTACGGATCCCCAAAGATTGCCCACGTTTTGGCACATAGACAGCACGTATATGCACGTACGATGGGTTGTGCCCTTAGCTTAAGGTCTCTTATTTTCCTTTGTACGTTGGGGATATGGCAATATCCGTATTCTACGTTCTGTGCATTGGTTTAACAATGTTTTAAGTATATATTGTTTAAAAATCTTCTGTGGACAGTGGTCAGCGTTAACTCCTTGGTTAGCTACAGGATACTGGTTTTATTCCGCTCCAACTTTCACATGTTTGTTTCACGCTGAAAGCCAAGGAAACCGTGAAATCTGCATGTTGTAAAGGCGACGTAGAATGGTGTTTCGTAGGCTGGCCTGCATCTGACGTGACTTAGGGTAGTACGAGGACTAATCTGCGCGGGATTCACTTTGTTTTACATAATGATATTGTTAAATACCTGCAAAACTTAAACATTTGTCTCCTGAGTATGCGGACGTACATTGTGGGTACTTTTTGTTACATTAGGAACTAAGAATGCTATTTCTACCATGCAAATATTCATCCTGTCATCGTTCCTATCCTGCGCACTCCATTATTCATGACAACCAACACGCTATTCTTCTCTGACCTCCAACTTGATGCGGTCTTTGTCTATTCTCCAAGCAGAGGTTGGGTCGTGGAGATAGTAAATTTAGATGTCGGGATTTTTACCGGCTCGCTCCCCTCTAGCTAGCCGGTAAAAATGCCGACATCTACTATCTCCACAACACGACCTCTGCTTGGAGAATAGTCTTTGTCGACAACGTACGAGGGGCATTCAATAAGTAATGTCCCTGACCCATTTACCATAGCAGGAGAGTAATGAAACTTGGCACAGTTATTAGTCTTTCTCTACATAGGAACCACCCAGAGTTATGCATTTCTCCCATCATTTGATGTAGCTCTGGACACCGTTCTTGTAGGACACCCCAGGTTGGTCCTCCGACAGATGCCTCATCAATGGCAGAAGAGGGACGACCAGGTCTGGGAGCTGTTTCCACAGACTTCCGGCCTTGTTTGAATTCAGGATGCCAGCGTTTTACAAGGTCATTTGATGGGGCATCATCACCATAAGTTTTTTTCATTTCATCAAAAGTCCCTTTTGGTGTGCGTCCTTTCAAATACAAAAACCGGATCACTGCGCGACACTAAACTTGCTCCATTTCACACCTGGTCCATTTCGCACCTGCCTCAGTTCAAACACCAGTAAATCAGTAACCATAATTAGTTCAGAGCTGTATTTTGCAACATAACCCATAGAGATATGACTCATTACACATGCAACATTTCATCTAGATCAGACAACTGGCAGTGGGTCAGGGGCATTACTTATTGAATGCCCCTCGTATCTGAATATGATGAACGTTGTAATACTGTCTATAAGATGCATCTTTGACACATCATTTGGAGTATGCTCTGTTCTTTGCACACAGCCGACATCCTCCGTAGCTCGCCGCCGGAACCAGAGACTGTAACGCAGGCTATCATGAAGCAGAACGAGGGTAAGCGTTACAGACGAACTATGTTTAGTTTGGTAGATTTGTCATATGTATTTTCAATTGTGCTGTTTCTTTGGATGACGTCTAAAAAGAGAGACAATTCAATGTTAATTCTGACAAACTTTAAAAGACATTACTTGCAGTGTAATCCTTTGCACGTGGCCTGCCACAGCAACAGAGAATTCTGTCTCAGATTTAAAAATTGCTCCAATGATCTTGCCCAATATATAGGACTGAACCTGTACCAAGGCGACATTGACGGCCTGGATCCTGTGAGTAACAAATAAAGCACATTGTACAGAGGTAGTGCGCAATATAATTCCACGTCACTTGCTTCTTAAGACGTTCTTAGTTGGAACAGAATCATCTTAGTGAGCAGCGTTGCTTTTCGTGGGTATTAATCAACTACTGAATTAGCACAGTTATTTAGTTTCATGATATTCCATCTTCAAATCACATAGCTACGACCAAGGACAGCAGGCACGATATATAATGCTTTTATGTCCATAAATTGGATTTGATTATAAATGAATGAATGAATGAAAGACCTTTATTGTACATTCATGCCTCGACGGGCTAGGTACAGGTCACTGATAACAGACATGACTGATAACAGACATAACAAACATATGCAAAAAACAACAAGATACAATTAACTAGCTGAAGGTACTAAGCTAACAGGATGGTCGACATCTTCTCGCTTCTTTGTACAGGTGTAGATATAGGAACAGATAATGTTTGATATACAGGGTTTGTCTAAATAACTCCACTATTGCAGAACTCCCGAAATGCGATTCACGATGCAACGCGTTGGCCAAACGGTGTGATTCCTTACGTCATCGGGGGTGAATTCAGTAAGTCCCACTTCATGTCCTGTTCATGTCATAACGCGGTTTATGAAGCTTTAACTGAAAGGTCTGCATTATAATGTGGTAAATAGAGTCGGTGGTCTGAGCTTATTGAAGATATCAATGTTTAGTAAAAGTTTCTCTCTCCAGGTTACTCCTGTTTTGACGCTGATGGTAACTGCGGGTCCTGGGCCTCCGCGGGAGAGTGCACCAACAACCCGAACTTCATGCAGGGCAGCTGCCCGCAGAGCTGTGGCATGTGTCGCCGCTCCGCGGTTGGTACGCAACAACTACTTTTTGTCGACGCCTCAGAGGCGAACCTAATAGTATAGTTTGCGACCGGTTAACAAGAATTCCCAAAATCTCGGGAATTTTACTACAGGCATGTGTAGTTGCATAATCAATTTAGAAGGGAATAACTCGTGAATGGATTGACGGATCTTCATGGTATTTAGAATGTAAATAGCTTTTGGGATACCTTACATAATTAAATGCTAATCATGCAAATCAGGGGCTTATTTGCATAATTGACGGGGACAGTTTATAAATACACTGCATTTTATGTTAGAATACTCAAAAATATGCCATATGTAACTCAAAAAGAGAGAAATATTAGGCTTACTGTTAAGGATATATACCATTGGCAAAAATTCCCGAAATTCCACAGCCATTCGTCCGCGCGTGTGCGATTGCACCATCCTTTTGAAAGGGAATAACTCGAGAAGGGGTTGACTGATCATCGTGATTTTTGATATGTAGATAACTTCGGAGATGCCTTCCATAAATCAGGACTATCAATTCAAACCAGAGGCTAATCTATCATGATTAATGAGCACTGTTTATTAAACCACAGTACTAGTATTCCATTACTAATAGGGCTCTTAAAAATGATATCTGTAACTAGAAAAGATAAATATTGGCAGACATCAATTATGCATACAGCCAGGCGAAAGGATACAACAACAATCATTGATACTTATAAACAATAAAAACCGTCGCCATGGGCAATAGTCTTTATTACCACGCTTATCTTAATTCCGTATATCTCGTGGATAGTAACAATCTATAAGTAGATGTAAGGATCCGACTGATTTTCGGTGTTTTACGACTGTTTTTGAAGCAGTTAGCACTCCTTTCTAGTATTGTACTTTTAACAGAGGAGGAGGCGAAACGTTAGAGTGTGATAGACGTAGCAGAAAAGTGTGCTAAAATCATAAAACATTCAGAATTAACCGGAGCCGTACATCTGATTAGAGATTAGGTAGCGTATGGTCATGGCGACAATATCATATTCTAGCGTACTTGCTTGCACGGGAACTGTCACTATTATAGCTTTTTGGTAAACAAAATGCTTATACTCCTGTACAACTGACAAGTCATATATATATATTCTATATACAAATGCCATGGTGTGCTTGTGACTGATACAGAATATCTATACTAGTGACATTAAATACGCTACACAGACAATTAGATGCTGCTCATATATTGAGCCAATAGATATGTATATTGAATCCTAGACAGGAGCTGTACAGACGATAACGAATGGTGCTCTCACTGGGCTGGGCAAGGGGAGTGTACCAACAACCCCGCCTACATGAACGCCAACTGCCAGCTGAGCTGCGGACTGTGCACGTCAGGCGGTGGCGGTGGAGGTGACGTATCAATATATATTTGTCATACATGTATTGCAGATAGGACTCCGTACACAGAATAAAATGGATATCAAGGGCGTTATGATGCAGAAATGCAAAAAGCGGTCTAGATACATGAGAAGTGTTAAATTCATATTCACAACATAAGATGTATTGTAAAGGTCATAAATTTCTTCTCCCATCATAGTTTCAACCAAGTCTGTGTCATATATTTCAAAACATAATTAGATATTCGCAAGTGGGTTCATCTGTAGCAATAATCAACATTATGATACAATATTAAACTTTATATCCGCACACAAAATAAAGCACTTACCAACAAGCTTTCGATCAGTCCTCTGATTCTTATGACACAAATCTTATGTCACACATCCAGACTGGGAGTGTGACGTCAGCAATGGATCAAAGGTTCTTGGAAGTCAGTATTGTCCCCCGTCTCGGTTCAGGGAAGGTTGATGGGCTCTGATGTAAATGGCTTTCACTCCCCTGAGAGGGATGATGAGATATTGAATGATCAGAACCAAATAATCACGTACCTCATTGGGTTTGGTTGATATGATTTTCCTGACAGCTTGTACGGACAACCATGAACATTGCGGGTACTGGGCCAGCGTTGGCGAGTGTACCAACAGCGCCGACTACATGAACCAGAACTGCATGCTGAGCTGCAACCTGTGTGGAGGTGGCGGAAACAACAATGGAGGTAATCTGTCCATACATGTATTGATATGCAGTGTCAAATTGAATTGGTATACAGAACAAAACAAAAATTAACATTGATCAACTTACTCCAAGAGAAACTCTCCCTTGATTATCATTTGACACAGAAATCAAATTTCTACCTGCGTGGACTAACGCTTATTCACCTTTATCCGCGGGGTAACCTATATCCGTTGCTTTTAAAAACAGAGTACTTAGGCACATCAAGCCAACGGGAGGTAGTTTTAAACTGCAATGTACTGAAAATATTGCAATTTGAAAACAACGTCCGTTGACGTGATATCCCCAAGTACCCAGTTTCTAAAAGCAACGGATATAGGTTACCCAACGGATAAAGGTGAACTAGCGTTAAATGTAACTTTGACATCTACGTACAATCGTCGTCATGCAGAATTCTTACAGTTGTAATCAATCTATCAATGGTATACAAAGATATTGAATAAAGGTGTAGATTACATGAAGATACGGCCATGATATTGAGGCAGGATAGCATATAAGCTCTTCCTGTAAACACCAAGAACGTTGCACTGAAACAAAGTTGAGTCCAACAAAGTACGTGAATTGTGAGTCTAAAACCCTATGTGACCATAACATTTTTGATGTCCAGGTACAACTCAGACCACTACTGCTTCTGCCGGGTCAGAGGTTGGTCGGATTCAAGCCGCCATGGAAGAGTTCAACCGGCGAACCTGCATCCGCTTTGTGCCCCGGACTAACGAACAGAACTACATCCACATCAGGAAGAGTACAGGGTAGTCAACATATCAGTCTCTTCTCCAGCTTTAAACGGACGGAAAAGAGCTGCGACAAGGCAATAGTAGTATAAACAGATTCCATTTGATTATGAAATCGGACAATCGTGCCATTTTAATTTCAATAGACCTATGTATATGATACATCATATCATCAGTATCACAATCATCATTGGCTGGTTACAGCACAGGTGGCTGTAAGTGTCTTCCAGTTCCTTTCGTCGCTGGCAAGGTGAGTTGATCTTTGTTGGTCATTGTAGCCTCCTAGCAGCTGTTGAATGTACTACAAATGCAGGTGATAGATTGACTGCGTCTATCATGGAATAGGGCGTAATATAATGTCATAAATACGATATATATGATACATATCATGTATACAATCTGTTTCCCATAGCTGCCACGCGTACGTGGGTGTTCAGGGCGGGGCCCAGGAGGTGTCCCTCGGTGACGGGTGTCTCGGGAAGGCGACGATCATGCACGAACTGATGCACGCCGCGGGATTCTGGCACGAGCACTCGCGCCCGGACAGGGACGACTGGGTCTATATCTACCTGGAAAACGTACCCCAAGGTAAACACTTTCTGTCGAGTAAAGCGTTACCCAGCCAGGCTGATTGTGTGTCTGTAGGTCGGTACATGTATTACAGAGAGTACGACTCCTAGATTAGAGGACGTATGTATTGCAGAGCCATTACTGTCAGTATGGATGCTGGTATTAAAACATCACTGGTTTTATTACTTTTTACACTGATGTCATTCTCAAGCAACTGATTCACCTACAGAAAGACAGAATCTGAATCTAAATTTATCGGTCCGGAGGGTCCACTTATAACCAGTTCATCTTCGTCATTAGATAATGTTTATGTTGATAAATGATACTGACACAAGAACAGATTGCATTGAACGTTCAAAATACAAACGTTTCCGATTGGTTAATTCCAGCCCAATGGCACGCCTTCGACAAACACTCTGAATCGCGCACCCTGGGCCTGCAGTACGACTATGGTTCCATCATGCATTACGAGAGCCATGCCTTCAGTATGAACGGGAGGCAGGTCATCGTACCCAGGGTATGCTTCACTTTCATTACTATGTATAACACATACCATACTGATAACACTATACATTATTACATTCCACACACCTAGGTTTGCAAAGGGAAATAGCCCCGTGTAATACGTAACAGATATCAAAGTCACAAAAGGCACACACGGCTTATGTTAAGGTTTTTCCATACTGATATTTTTACACCCATCCACTCTGCAGCACTCCACAAATGGCGTCGTGTTGGGAGCTGCTACGGACTTCAGTTCTCTGGATCTCCAGAAGCTCAACACGCTGTACAACTGCTATGGCGGCAAATAGATAAATCATCACGATACAGCTTCGACCTATGCTGGGAAATAAATGAGTGGAGATCACTGCTATAGCTCCTGTGTTGGCGTTTAGTGTCTTGTGTGTGTTTGTTTATCACAATATGATTTATACATATTATGACTATCACAACAACGCACCATTTTATCAACATCATTACGCTTACCATTTCTCTTATCATACAAACCTGAAGAGCTGAAGCGTTTACAGACTTCGGTCTCCAGTCCGTATAAATTTACGTAGATATGCTCTACTGGTTTAACTTGCTCGAACTGTTAACAGTTTCTGAGGTATAGACAAAACTTCGAAACACAGGAAAGTGTTTTTTCGCGCCAATAAAGATGCGACATGAGGCAACTGTTTTGTCATGATTATGAATGAATGGATTTATTTATTCATGAATTAATGTGTGGATGACTGTTTCTTAACGTGATCACGAGTCGGCTATAGCCTACAAATAAGATCCCGAAACAAGAAAAACATAACATTAGAGTCATATAAAATTGAACACACACACAAACACACAAACACATGTACATACAGACACACACATTCACGGTTATGGGAATCACCAGATGCTGTAATTCATACGAAGTCGCGTGGGTCAACAGATTCACAAAGCCCATCTGTGCTTACCATTTTTAAAGTCTTATTTTGATCACGATTGAGCAATTGAAGATTAAAACAGATCGTAATGTCCATAATAACACAATGTGAATATCATCTATGGGTTTCTTTATATTTACTCTATTATATATAGGCTCTAACAGTATTGATTTCTGTCTGATGC
>NC_049982.1:18564514-18568281 GCF_000003815.2 Branchiostoma floridae
TTTACTCAATTATTGACTTTTCAGTCGATGCCCTAGAGAACGAACCCCTAAGATATGCATAAATACAAAAACGTACTCTGTGAGAATTGAGACCCAATCCTGCTTGCCCACCGTCTCATCATGTACGCCTCTGCGGTACTTCTGTTGTTCGGTGCCGGACTGGCGGCCAGTGCGCCCGGTTGGTATACTTGCTTGGCAGAGGACGGCAGGACTAGAGCAGCTTGCTGTAAAAATAATGCAATCAATATAACGAAAAGATTGGCTTAAGGTCTCATATTTTCCTTTGCATGTTGAGGATATGGCAATATCCGTATTCTACTTTCTGTACATTGTTTTAACAATGTTTTAACAATTGCTTTAAAAGCCTAGCAGGTGGACAGTGCAATGATATGCGCTGTGGTGTGCAGCTGTTCAGTTCACACAGATGCCTAGCCTCTATCTGCCAGGCTCCGTGATCGGTAGTCAATGGTACGCTAGGGGAGTCGGTCGACCGGAGGAGTGAGGAAATAACTCCTCTAGCCGGCCGACTCCCCTAGCAAACTATTGACTCTATTTGTCAAATTTCTACTATTAGACCCTAACAGATGCCTCCTTGCTGAAAATAACATAGCTCTTTCTAACCCTGCATGCAACTTTCAATCCTGTCATCGTTCCTTTACTCCAGTCTCCTCTATACATGTACATGACAAGCAGCACGCTATTCTTTTCTGATCGCCAACTTGATGCGGTCTTTGTCGACAACGTTTCTAAACACGATAAATGTTGCAAAACGTCTACATTAAAATGTAACCTTGACACATCATTTGCAGTATGCTCTGTTCTTTGCATACAGCCGACGTCCTCCGTAGCTCGCCGCCGGAACCAGAGACTGTAACGCAGGCAATCATGAGGCAAAACGACGGTAAGTGTTACAAGCGAACAATGTTTAGTTTGGTAGATCTGTCACATGTATTTTCAATTGTGCTGTATCTTTTGATGATGTCCCAATAGGATGACAATTCAATGTTAATTTCGACAAGCTTTAAAATATTCTGTTACTTTTCCAATCTCTCTATAGTTTGTAATTGTTTCAGTTGTTGTTTCACATGTTGAAATTGCTCTGATGATCTTGCCCAATATACAGGACTGAACCTGTACCAAGGCGACATTGACGGCCTGGATCCTGTGAGTAACAAATACAGCACATTGTACAGTGGAAGTGCGCAGTTAATTTTGATCCGACGTCACTTGCTACTTGAGACGTTCTTAGTTGGAACAGAATCATCTAAGTAAGCAGAGTTTCTTTCAGTAGATATCAACCAATTAGCTCAGTCATTTGGCTTCATTTTTAGCCCGTGTTCACATAGCTACGACCGACTTGAAAATTCTGGCGTTGCCACAAAGTACACCAGGCACGATTTATAATACTTTGGATTTGATTATAAATAACTCCACTATTGCAGAACTCTCGTAATGCCATTCAAGATGCAACGCGTTGGCCCAACGGTGTAATTCCTTACGTCATCGGGAGTGAATACAGTAAGTCTCACGTCATGTCATGTTGTGATGTCATAAAGCTCATGAAGCTCTAACTGAAATGTCTGCATTATATAATGAGGGAATATAGAGTTAGTGATCTGAGTTAACTGATATAACTGTAACGTTAAACGCATTTAATTTCGCGGGGATTTAATTTCGCGTTAGCGGGAAAGTGGAGTGTTCGCGGTGGTTTTAAGATTGCGGTAAGACTGCCTCGCGAAAACCGCGAACATAAAACCATCGCGAACATTTCTGCTTTTACAGTATCGATATTTAGTACAGATTTCTCTCTCCAGGCCATTCCTGCTATGACACTGATGGTAACTGTGCGTACTGGGCCTCCGTGGGAGAGTGCACCAACAGCGCGGCCTACATGCAGGGCAGCTGCCCGCAGAGCTGTGGCATGTGTAGCCGCTCCGCGGTTGGTACGCAACGACTTTTTTTTTTACTCCGTGTATCTTGTGGATAGTAAAAATCTTCAATCAGATGTAAGGACTGTTTTTGAAACAGTTAGTACTTGCTTCTAGTATTGTATTTTTAACGGAGGAGGAGGCGTTAAAATGTTAGCCGGAGCCTTACATCTGATTGTAGATTAGGTAGCGCATGACCGTGGCGACAACATATTCTAGCGTACTTACTTACACATGTACTGTCACTATTATAGATTTAATATAAAAATGTTTATACTCATGTACAACTTACAACAAACGCCATGGTGTGCTTGTGACTGATACATAGTAGGCGCTACACAGACGTTTAGATGCTACTCATATATTGAACCAATGAATGTATATATTGAATCCTAGATAGAAGCTGTACAGACGATAATGAGTGGTGCTCGTACTGGGCTGGTCAAGGGGAGTGTACCAACAGCGCCGACTACATGAACCAGAACTGCCGGTTGAGCTGTGGACTGTGTACGTCAGGCGGTGGCGGTGGAGGTGAAGTATCAACATATGTTTGTCATATTGCAGATAGGACCCGGTAGACAGAATAGAATGGGTATCAAGGACGTTATTATGCAGAAATGCCCAAAGCAGCCTAGATACATATTCATGAAATAATACGTAATGTAAAGGTTATGAATTTGTTTTCCCATCATAGTTTCAATCAAGTTTGTGTCATAGATATTTCAGGTAAGCATGAGCTTACACATGGGCTCACAATGATGTATTGAATGATCAGACCAAACCCGTACCTCATTGGGTTTGATTGATTTTATTGTCCTGACAGCTTGTACGGACAACCATGAGCATTGCGGGTACTGGGCCAGTGTTGGCGAGTGTACCAACAGCGCCGACTACATGAACCAGAACTGCATGCTGAGCTGCAACCTGTGTGGAGGTGGCGGAAACAACAACGGAGGTACTCACCTGTCCATACATGTATTGATATGTAGTGTCAAATTGCAGTTGGTATACTAGAGCAAAATGAAAATCAACATTGATAAACTTACTTCAATAGTGATTATCATCTGCCACTATAAATGTCGCCCTGTGTGGGCTGTAGGTTTGACATACAATCGTCGTCACGCCGAATGCTTTCAGTTGAATCATTGAAAGATTTTGAATAAAGGTGTAGATTATGTGAAGATATGGTCAGTGTAAGTGACAGAATAACATGTAAGTTCCTCCTGTATACACCAAGAACGTTGTACTTAAACAAAATCGATTCCACTTTTAAGTACGTGCATTGTGAGTCTAAAGCCATATGACGATATCTTTTTTGATCTACAGGCACAACTCAGACCACTACTGCTTCTGCCGGGTCAGAGGTTGGTCGGATTCAAGCGGCCATGGAAGAGTTCCATCGGCGAACCTGCATCCGCTTTGTGCCCCGGACTAACGAACAGAACTACATCCACATCAGAAAGAGCACAGGGTATTCATCATATCAATCCCTTCTTTAACGTTAAACTAACAGCAAAATGCGATAGCTGTATACATCGATTTCATTTTATTATGAAATCGGAAAATTGAGTCATTCTAATTCTAACAGGCCCATGTGTATGATATATCATCAGTATCATAGTCATCATCGTTCGTTTACAGCGCAAGTGGCCGTAAGCTTCTTCCAGTTCCTTTTATTGTTGGCAAGGTGCTCAGTTGATCTTTGTAGGTGTAGGTTGTCCGTTGTAGCCTACTAGGAGATGTTGAATTTGCTACAAATGCAGATGATAGGTTGACGTCCTCACCTGCGTCTGACATGGGGTGAGACGTCATATAATGTCACAAATACAATATATATGA
>NC_049982.1:18568504-18606277 GCF_000003815.2 Branchiostoma floridae
TAATTCCTTTTCACACCAAACTCCCTTCCTCGTCAAACTCCCTTTCCCGGCCCAAGAGAACATAGCCAACGTTGAAAATCGCGGACCAACGCCCCCCCCCCCCCAAAAAAAACACGCCCCGTTCCGAAGACTGCAACGGAGTCTATTAACCTGCCGTCATTAGATAAATGTTTATGTTAATAAACGATAACGATAAGACGTTTTTATTTCTGTAAATCCCTGACACAACAACAGATTCCCTTTAATATTCAAAATACAAACTTTTTCGATTGGTTGATTCCAGACCGATGGCATGCTTTCGACAAACACTCTGAGACGCGCACCCTGGGCCTGCAGTACGACTATGGTTCCCTCATGCACTACGAGAGCCATGCCTTCAGTATGAACGGGAGGCAGGTCATCGTACCCAGGGTATGCTACATTTTCATTACTACTGTATAACACATACCGTACAAAACCACGGCGTATTCTCATTACACTGTATCATACACACTTACCCAAGTGTATGCATTTGTATGCAAAGGTAATGCTCCATGAATTTCGGAATAAAGAACAAAGGCACAAAAGATGTACACGTGTTATGTTCCAGACTGATATTTTTACACCCACCCCATTCTGCAGCACCCCACAAATGGCATCGTGTTGGGAGCTGCTCCGGACTTCAGTTCTCTGGATCTCCAGAAGCTCAACACGCTGTACAACTGCTATGGCGGCAAATAGATAAATCATCACGATACTGGAAAAATAAATGGAGTGGAGATCAATGTTGGCGTTTAGTGTCTTGTGTGTGTTTATTTAT
Source organism: Branchiostoma floridae (assembly GCF_000003815.2). NCBI lineage: Eukaryota > Metazoa > Chordata > Leptocardii > Amphioxiformes > Branchiostomatidae > Branchiostoma > Branchiostoma floridae. The sequence continues at coordinate 18,569,304 of NC_049982.1, forward strand.
CACAATGTGATTTACACCTAACTATCACAACGACACATCATTTTATCAACATCATTGCGATTACATCCCCCTTCTTATACAAAAGCTTAAGAGTTGAAGCGTTCACAAACTTTAGTCTCCAGTTCATATTCAATACTAGTGCCAGCTGGTTTTGCTTGCTCGAAGTTTTAACAGTTTCTGAGGGACAGACAAAAATTCGGAACACAGTCAGTGCATTACCATCAAAACACATGATTCCGCCAGTCGGTCAGTCATAGCCTCTATCTGAACTCTGTCAAGACTTATCGACATCTGCAACCGTCAATTTGTGTTACCTTTTGTATATTCACCTTCCCTCTATGATATTGACTAAGACAACATCTGTAGTATTCTAAACAAACCATGGAAATTACCAGGGGGAATGTACGTGGCTATCAATTTATTAAATTATAAATTTATTAAGTAAATGGCAGGAAGAGCGATGTCAAGTTAAGAAATGGACCTGGCATGTCTTTATGCCGGACCGTAGCCATCAATCCTCATGCAGACAAATCAATACTTTTTTCTTTGTCCAGTTCATTGAAATATCTTTTTGGTAGGGTCAACACCACATATACAGGAAACTCCTCTGAGAAAGCTTTGGAGCTAATATTAATTACACATGTATGTACCTACTTTAATAGATTAACATTTATATGCCTGCGGGTAAATGTGACGCCAACCCCCTGTAGCCGCTCCGGTACTCATATCTTGTTCCGTCAGCTCTATATTCTAGTGAACACGCGTACGTATCCGCTAAGACTATAATAAAAATATCTTCCACGCTAACTAAAGTCTCATTGTTTCGTCCTGTCTCCATGGTATATGTGGAATTTTCGCTGGACAAAGGTAATTGGAGATGTTTGTACAGTTTCTCTATGCTTGAGGTGTGACGATGGTTAACAGGAAGAGATTACACAGGCAAATCAACTGTTCATATTGACAACAATGGGGACCGCCTATCAGAACCGCGTACATATTATCATGTGTATAAATGTACGGGGTCTTTATGGGGACCTGACTTAACTTGCTAATGTTCTCAGCATGTTTCCATCGGCAGTATCAGCGGTACTTGTGGTGTTCGGGATCAGCCTGGCAGTGAGTGCGCCAGGTTGGTGTATATTTTGAGCAGACGTCGTGGTAGAGTTACCACAGTGTATACCACTACAGTTCAACATTACCGATACAAATCGTTCATTGCCAATTGCAGAATCTTAAAGATGGTAACACTGTCCGTAAAAAGACGTATTCATATTCCATCAGTCAGTAAGTCATCAATAAGTTATCGATCTCACCCAGAAATAATGTGAAACGATACAAATCAAATTTCGGGGCATAATTATGTAGTATATAGTCTTCTGTAAGCACCGAATATCAAATCATTGTGGTCATTGTTTTAGAGTCGACGTCCTTTTGAAAACTAGTTGGTAAGTGGGGAGAAAAAACAATGATGAACTGTAATCAGAGCTGTGTGGGTTGTGTTCCTCACGCCGTGAAACCTACAACGACATTGCGAAAATGTTTCACGAGGAATCCAGTCATATTTCAACCAGAAAGAGGTGGATATTTGGCTTTCAGTAAAGCAAGTTGACCGGCACATCTCAGGTCGCAGTCAATTGTCCATGTCACAATTCTTTTTCTTTTGATTTGATAGACCTAAATACAAGGTTTATATTTATGCCCCATAATCTCACTTGTATGCCTTATTACAGGGTGAGGCCGCGAAATTATTGACCACCCTCCGTACAAATAAGTAATAATAATTAGGTAATGCTACCAATAGTGTAAGCCTCCGCAACATTACATATTAAGAGCTAATCTTCACTTGGTTATGAATTCTGCACACAGCTGACAGCCTCCGAAGGTCGCCGGAACCAGAGTCTGTCACCAAGGCCATCTTGGAAGCAAACAAGGGTATGTAAGCCTTGCCGGACTCAAGTTATGTTTGTTGGTTCTGGTGTGTCTCACCAATGGCAGATATGCTATTTTTGATAGCCATAGTGTTCCTGTCTGTTTTTGATACCATGTGCTTTAAGGAATATCTCATAATTGTCAAACATAGCTACAGAAACTGAAACTTTGTGATAAAAGTAAACGTTTCCAAGACAGTTGTGTAGATGTACTGAAGAGCTGTATCAACATGCTTTGGCTTCAATTCTCACCATAGATTGTGTCATACATTGAATGACAGTGAGTGAGTTAAACGTCTGACTATTTCTCTCAACCCACAGGATTAAACCTGTACTCAGGTGACATTGCTGGTGTTGATCCTGTAAGTATTCCACCAACAATGTACAAAAATATCACAATTGCACGGATAACGACGTATCCGCCATCACTATTACCACACTTTATACTATAGTCAAATGGGAATCGGTCAGTGGCACAATTGCAAGTTCAGTCACATTGCTGATTTGTATGTGAAGTTCTAGCCAGAGGTACGGATGTGCGTTTTCGCTAATGTCAATGTCATAGATTGTGATCGCCAAAGTAGATGTTATAAACATGTGCTACAAATTATGGTAGTTTTTTATGCTGTCAGAGATGTCTTGAAATGTGTCCAATCTGAAGAAGTAACTCAACCATTTCAGGACTCCCGCAATGCTATCACTGCTGGAAGACGCTGGCCGAACGGAGTGATTCCTTACGTCATTGGCAGCGAATTTAGTAAGTCTACGTTTCTCAGGCGAAGGCTTAATAAGGCCCTCTACCAAAATATTTGCATTGTATCATGAAGACGGACACTTGATGAAAAGATTATTCCCAGTTTACCGATGCTTATTAAAGGTTTTGTTCCCTACAGCCTCTTCCTGCTCTGACACCAATGGCAACTGCGCCGGTTGGGCTGCCGCGGGTGAATGTAACGCCAACCCTGGTTACATGCTGTCAGAATGTGCGCAGAGCTGTGGCCTCTGTAGCCGCTCCGGTGAGTCACTAAGCTGTTATGAGATAATCTCCAGGTCGTGGTGTGCGGAAAACTGATCTGATATTATGCATTGCTTCGAAACTCGTTAAGTGCAGTTGGTGTTTATGAAATCAGATTGTAAACCTAAAGATCTTTTCTACGCGCAGTTATAAGATACGTCCATAGTGATATTTTAAAAGTCTACTTGGCATCTACGACAAATGCTGTTCCCCCAGCCTTCAGTCCGCTGTTCAATGTCTTTTTCCACATACATACTTAGGAATACAATGGTCTCCATCAAGCAAAGAGTTTTTCCGTATACTTCACATTACAGCAAGAAGCTGCGCAGACGACCATGACTCCTGTGCCTTCTGGGCCAGTATCGGGGAGTGCCAGGCCAACCCTAACTACATGCTGAACTACTGCCAGCTGCAACACGTGTGACGGGGGTACCGGTGGTGGGAACAATGGAGGGGACAATGGAGGTGACGACTCTTATTAGGAATATCATGCAAGGGAATAGTATCAATCAAAGTGAGGAACAGCCTGTTGACGTATTCTTTAGAAATCTCCCAACATTAGAATATTGAAGACAATCTTGCGACGGCCTCTAGAACAACATTTTGAGGTGGCGGTATATTGGCACCTGGTGGAATTATGCGATGTATGTTCTAAATGAAAAACAGATATAAAAGGATTATAAAGAAATTGCTAAACTTTACATCCAACACTGAAATTAACTATAGGGACTTATCCCTCTAAATCTTCGGTCAACCTCCGTCGACCTTGTTCACAGAATGACCCTTTCTATCTTTCCATCATGCTTGACAAAAGAACGATTCTGATTACGAATGCATCGCAGTCGTAATTGTAATTCCAAACCCATGTTTGATCTGCAGGAGCAACGATTCTAACTGCACCTGCCGGTTCGGAGGTTGGTCGGATCCAGAGCGCCATTCTCGAGTACAACCAGCGGACCTGTCTCCGGTTTGTGCCCCGGACCAACGAACGGGACTACGTTCATATCAAAAGGCTTACTGGGTAAAAAAAGTGTCCTATATGACGCTATTCTCTTTCCTATTCTGAAGAGCTAAAGTTCATAGAGTGGCATGCATTTCATATGATAATCAATATCCATTGCTCGCCAACTGAACACAAATTACGTGTGATGCAAGTTTAAAAACGGTTTCTCTTTATAGATAGCATAGCATTGATTTTGCAAATGGAGGTCTTGACTCGTGTAATTGATATGTTGCAAGTTTCATATGTCTCATGTATGAAACTCCCATCATCAAGCCAAGATGAATTATGAAATCTGTAATCAACTATGCAAATCAACCCCAATTTTTACCATTTACCTTGAGGTTTGGTTGGATCAACCTCAGCGTAAGCAAACTTAGAATCATGAGAAACGATCCATGCCGGCAGCTTGACCCGTGAATAAGCCTATCTTCGCGCAAGCCAAAAGTAAAATACGTCTGCCTACTCGTAGTTTGAACCTTCGAGATGTCGTGATATAAGATGGAGTATCGTAATTTTAACTTAATGAATCAATCAATGACTCTTTGAAATCACCTCTCCAAGTTGCAATTCGCAAGTCGGTGTTGCGGGCGGGATGCAGGAGCTGTCTCTCGGTAACGGATGTCTGGGAACAGGCACGATCCTGCACGAGCTGATGCACGCCGTGGGGTTCTGGCACGAGCATCAGCGGCCGGACAGGGATGACTACGTCACCATCTACCGTGAAAACGCTGAATCACGTGCGTGCATTTTTTTTACTACAAACATCATAGTACCGCATACCTTCTCTTAACTGAAGTTCGGTGACATGTCACAAATAGATCTACATTTACTATAACGTAAGGATTTTAGGAGGTCGTTTAATGGTTTGGAATGGTTGTTTCTGTTCTATCAGTTTTTCACGAACGTGCAGTGGAAATCCACCTACAAAGGTCTCTCTATGTAACTTGCCATCATCGGCGAACACAAAGTGTCTATGTTTGTAATTACAGTCGTTTTGTTTCCCTTCAGAGCACCGTCACGCCTTTGACAAGCTGTCTAATTCCCGCACCCTGGGCCTGTCGTACGACTATGGTTCCATCATGCACTACGAGAGCCACGCCTTCAGCACCAACGGAAGGGAGACCATCGTTCCCAAGGTCGATTGACAAACTTCATTGTTTTTCACGTGATAGATAGGCACCCTAAATGGAATGTTTTGTGTAATCTTGCGCACTTGCTCCCGCTAAAAATATTGAAATCTTTTTGAGTCAATTACTCTATATCTCTATATCATGTTTGGTAATTGATTACTAGTAGTTACATTGGAGAAGGCTTTGACATATTATGGCATATACTTTTCCTTACTTTTTAGCATGTCGTATAATATCGTACGGTATTGCTATTCCACACCAGTAATTCACATTTTAAGATGATAACATAGACAACTTATCGCCATCTTCTATTTTGTGCTCCCTCCACCTGTAGCGTCCCTTGAATGGTATCGTCCTGGGAGCTGCGCAAGACTTCAGTTCCCTGGATCTGCAGAAAATCAACAAGTTGTACGATTGCAACAAATAAACATGTCATCTGTGCGCAAGTGCAGCTGGCCTGCCATGATACTTGGTATCTTGTGTTTTCTAGCAACGCTACAAGTGGCTCAATTGGTAAGGGCTAGAATAAATCATTGTAGGTTATCGGAACAATTGGGGGAGATTAATCAATGAGTCGGCTTGCTCAACCGGGTAAGTCACCCAGTATCGATGATGGTGATCTATACTTTGGATATCAAAATCAAGGGTTACCTAACCCAAGGGGTAAGGGCAATGTCGACAAAAACAGCAACAACGTTCCCTCTTCCTAGAAATATATTTTCACATCTACCCGCCCTCACTATCATTCCCGTCTCACACAAAATTGACCTGAATGATGTATATTTATACACGAAGGCACAACTTTTCAGTGGGGAGCAGGGGTGAAGCAAATGTCGTTGAATTAGGCCATATTGATTTGGTTTATATGGATGACATCCTCTGCTGGAAACCCTTAAAGATCGTGGGAGCGTGCGAATTGAAAAAAAGTTTGGCCAAAATAAAAATAAAAGTTGCCTTCTATTATGGAATCTAAGTGGTCAAAACTGCCGGGCTAGCAACATCAGGCATAGCATGTAAATCGATATATCCATTCAAATAAATGCATAGCTTCTTGTATTACTAGTAACAGGTACATGTAAAATCTGCCGGCTCGGTTCAATGAACATGTCCGCTCGGGCAAAAGTCTCCATGGGCAACGCTTGCCTCTGGGACCATTCCACAATCCCATGACGTCCTACCTGCACCTCTTTAGGTGGAGTAAAACACATTGTGATTCATACACTATAGCTACTTTCACCAATGTTGATTTTATTATATAGATGACATCCTCTGAAATCTCCTAAACTGATGCGAGCGTGCAAAAAAAAATAAAGAATTGCCTTCATTATGAAATCTAAGTCGTCAAAACCACTGGGTTATTGACTAAACACCCTGCCGTTACACCATACGTCCCCTAATTGGGAAACTAAACAGAGACACTGGATCTTTTGTTATCTCTATGCACCCATGTCCTACTTGTTCACTGTCCCTTGACCAGTTCGATGTTTTCCCCTTTGTCTTCTGACAACACCCCCTTTTATGCGGTGTACCGAAAGTGCGAAAAGGAACGAAAAGGAGCGAAAAGGAACGAAAAGGAACGAAAAGGAACGAAAAGGAGCGAAAAGGAACGAAAAGGAACGAAAAGGAACGAAAAGGAACGAAAAGGAACGAAAAGGAAAGTACCGAAAGTGCGAAAAGGAACGAAAAGGAACGAAAAGGAAAGTACCGAAAGTGCGAAAAGGAACGAAAAGATTGGATAGGAACGAAAAGGAACGAAAAGGAAAGTACCGAAAGTGCGAAAAGGAACGAAAAGGAACGAAGTATGAAGCAAAGTGAAATAAAATCGATGGGAATATAAGGTAACGGCACTGTGATCGGCAAATGCATTTGCAACGGACTTTATTTTTGCATTTTGCGACTTGTTCCACGAAATTCCTAGATCTAGAGCTCCAATGGTTAAACGGCGAACCGGCGGGAAAGTGCACGCGTGGAAATAGCTAAAAACAAATCAAAGGCGATGGGCGGAGTCACGAATCAGTGCGTCTCGGGTTCCCACGCGGGCCGGGTTGACATTCTGGTGTAGATTATTTTTCTACGGTCTCAAAAATGTCACAAAGTCGTTTTCTAGTGGTCCCGGCCTAAATTATATGTGGCCCCGGGCAATCGGGACACCGCGTTGATTTCAATTCGAGGTCTGGTTCCAAAGACTTTTTCTGTAGAACCCGCACGGGAGACGTGAGTCAACGGCCAAATCTCTCCGTAGTTTCCCAATATCCTTTGCACAAATTCCTCACGTTGTCCTTTCTTCCAGCCAAAATGATGAATACTCATGGTACAACGTGATGAAAGCTCCTTGGTACAATCACTACAATGTATACATGCCTATCCTTTCACACCTTTTCTTTTGTCGTGAACGAGCAAGAAGATATGTCTCCAGTCTCCAGAAAAACATGTTGTGGGCCCTGTTGAAGGGAGCTGTCATGCTAGTGGGGCAGCAGTTTATTAGCATATCATTCCAGGCCGGATTTCTATTAGACGTAAACAATCGCAAGAATTGCATGCGGTGCTCCCATCTTGGGAGAACAGAAGCCATCCAAATACAACAGCAACGCTACAATCTTGCCTCATTCTGAAAATGTACGTTAATCGATATTTATCTATCACCCGCCAGTAACTGAATTTTAGTCCTTACTGTCTTATCTCAGTTCTGTTTCCTTGTATTTCGCTGATCTTCAGAGAATAATTTAGCCACACAAACACAACAGCCTAAAGCAGCGCCGTAAAAAATTCATATTGCCAAATTCTAAAATAAAACACGTTTTAAAACACGTTTCATAGGCTTCTAACGCCCGCCGTACCGGTTCCTTATATTCTCATTGATTTTATTTCAGTTTGCTTCATACTTCCTTCCTTTTCGTTCCTTTTCGTTCCTTTTCGTTCCTTTTCGTTCCTTTTCGTTCCTTTTCGTCCTTTTCGTTCCTTTTCGTTCCTTTTCGTTCCTTTTCGTTCCTTTTCGCACTTTCGGTAGACCCCTTTTATGCCATAAGAAAATTATACTGTGGCACTGAACCAGCCTGATTACGGCATATATTTGATCACTTTGCAGCTTCTTTATACGATTTACAGTACTGTCGGAAGCTTTTTTTTTATTTGGAAACGGTCGAAAATTGATGCGCGCGCGGATTTCATCCATATAATCAAATCAATATGGCTTTACGGTGAAACCGGAGAAACGAGTTTCTGTGGATATCTTGGAAGCCTACACAAGAGTCATTTTAAGTACACATGTCATTATGGGCTGTGTTACAATAGCGCCTGAGCCAGAGGGCTGATAGCTCAGTCGAAGACCACACGGCAGGCACGGCTATCCCTTGCTGAATACGCATTACTTCTGAAATTCTGATTGCTGGCCATTGCTGTGATTAGCTGCAGCCATCAGAATACGATATTAGTCGATCTGTTTGCGCCAAGCACACCGTCTGCTGAGACAGTCGGGAATTCGGTAGCTCCTTGAAGAATTGCCACCATGCGGTAAGTGCGAATGAGTAATTGTTGAAATGTAGTTATGGAAGTTTTACACGGTTTTCACAAAACAGTCGGTGGTGAATAAGTTACGTAGGATATCTGGCCAGTTAGAGCGGTGGTTGGCGGCAAGGTTTTGGGCGGTGTCGGTTCGTACATGGGCGGCTGGCACGAGCCACCTCGAGGGGGGCTGCCAAAGCTACGTCAGGTTGTTTTTTTCGCAGCAGATATCTTTAACATATTATAATATTTCTTTTGCGTTCTAACTAATGGTGCAGAGACGTGGTACTTGTATCAGTTATTGCCCTGTTACCTTCGCCAATAAGGTTATATTTCCGTTTATGGCATTGGTGTGTTTGAGTCTTTATGTAAGTTAACACTATATAACTCGAGAAATTTTAGTCACATTCCAGTGCATCGCCATTTTGAAAACCAGAAGAATTCCCTGAGAGTAAGGTTTGATCGTTTTATATTTAATCAGCGGAGGAGCCATCAGTACACCCTCTCTAAAAATAATCGGTACTTAGATGTGTGATAACTTGCATGCTTTGAAGCTTTTCAAACCCTGTTCACAGCGACGAAAGACATCCTTCATTCCTTCACCTAGAATCTGGACAGTAAATGTGTTTCCACCCGTGACACAAACGTGGTGACAGTGTCAGAGATCTTGAATCCTTGAATACATACGCACGTGTTGATATCTCGTTTTGATATCACGTCTTGATATCATGTTTTGATTATTACTCTGGGACACTGGAGGGTAACCTCCAGTGACAGAGTATTGTAATCACTTTGTGCGTTGGGTGTTCGCACCTATATCTCTATGTTCCGTATGCCGCAATCGCATGTGGATTGACATGTCGTCTGTACTCGGTTAGGAAATGAGGGGTGTTGTTTTTTTTCGCCCTAGCTGTTTTTATTATGGATGTATAATTTCAGTTTTCACCCCTACGCCGTCCGGTATAGTGGTTTAGGTCTTCCTTATGATTGTGCCTTAAGCGTTGTAGTTATTTGATACCGTCAAGCAGATGTTGGCCTCGTCGGAATATGCCATCTCGTTCGGGCTTTGCGTTTCCAATATTGAGGTTGGTTTGACATAGCATACTGTTAACATTTTGCGCGGTTGATAGTCATATGCATGTTATGGTTAAAACGTGTTTGATCTTTGGGAGCCTTTTTTTCGCGGTAGCTATTTTCATTATCGATGTAATAAAAAAATGAGATGTCACCCCTATTTCCCTGGTATTGTAGACCAGCTGGCTTATAGACGCTGGGGTCTGGCAATTACTTATCTCGAAGCAGATATGGAGTTATTTCCACAGCTGTGGTTGACCTACTTTTTAACGTTGTGTGCGCCTCAAGTATCCATTGTAAAGCGCTGTTGTTGTTACCTCCATGAAATGTCATGGAGTGGAGGTTATATTTTCTGTTATGTGTCTCTGTCTGTGTACAAGATTACTCAAGAACGGCTGGATGGATTGGTTTCATACTTGTTGTGTTGGTGGGGTGTGATGAAAGCTCGAATCGATGAGATCTTGGGAGCCGTATCTGTCATTATAATCGATGTAATAATATCAGAAATCACCCCTATATTTGAGTTATATTGGTACAGGCATCGTGTTTTATGTGTTTGTTAAAGGGCTTAGCTGCAAGCAGATAGTGAGGTGACAGCTGTTTGGGGAACCCCCAGTAGTTTTATTTATGTCTGCTTAGGACTGTTTGAAATATTTGTAACAGTTGGCACAGTAGTTTTATTTATGCCTGCTTAGGACTGTTTGAAATATTTGTAACAGTTGGCACATATCATTTGTGCCGCTGTTTGCCCAGCCCAACATTCTAGAACATCTGTTTTGGGAGGCGGACAATTTTGATTGTGATAATAAATTGCATGTATCATTGTATGTACTTGTGCGTTTGGGGACGCAGTGTGTTATATTTCGTTTGTGTTGTTAGATGTTTTGTGGTGCGCCTTGCGTAACGCGGAAGTTTCGTTAGTATGTAATTGGATGTATGACATATGTAATATGTGGATGTGTTAGGTAATCCCTTATCTGAACAGTTGTTGCGTATAGCAACTGGTTAGGGCAATGTAACAGTTAACTCCTTAGAGCAACTGTTTCCCGATGCTGGGCAACTGTTTCCCGATGCTGGACAATTTGAATATGATAAATAACTTTGTATTTAGCCACTTGTGCCTTTGGGGACCTGGTGTGTTATACTTCGTTTGCGCTGTTAGATGTTGTGCTCCGCGTGGCTTATGCTGATGTTGTGTTGGTAAGTACTTGCATTATTATATATCGGGCATCAACTTGTCCCCGTATCCTACATGTAGGTGTTGGTTGACGGATATTTACCTCCATGAAATGTCATGGAGGTTATATTTTCTGTTATGTGTCTCTGTCTGTGTACAAGATTACTCAAGAACGGCTGGATGGATTGGTTTCATACTTGTTGTGTTGGTGGGATGTGATGAAAGCTCGAATCGATGAGATTTTGGGCGCCGTATCTGTCGTTATAATCGATGTAATGATATTAGAAATCACCCCTCTATCTGCGATATACTGGAACAGGCATCGTGCTTTAAGTGTTTGTTAATGGGCTTAGCTCCAAGCAGATAGTGAGGTGATTTGTATGACAGCTGTTTGGGGAACCCCGAGTTTTTTTAATATGATAATTAGTTTTATTTATGTCTGCTTAGGATATCATGGAGATGTGAAGCGTATGTATAAGTGTAAGAAGTTGAGGTACATTTAACGGTAATGCTTAACAGGTATGGATGTCTCACATACTGTACTGCTGATTTGAGTGACACGGTGATTAAAATGCCATTAGGTCCTCTCATCTTAGATGGGTTGGGTGTCAGAAGTTTTATGGGCGATACAGATGTTCTGATTTCGTTGCGATAAGGGACAGTTGTTAGTTGTCTCTAATGGTACTTTTTTTAGCAGACGGGGTTGGCGCCAAGTATTCATCTTACAGTTGGTGTCGGGTTGTCAGAGGAAAGTTTGCATCTCGTTTTTGTACCGTGTGAACAGCTGATGTTATGACATATTGGTGGAAAATCAAATCACCATCTGACTTAAGTTGGCCACATCCATTCTTCTTTCTGAGTTTCCCAACTTCCTCCCACCAAACCGCTCTGAGGCACATAGTCGAACCTCAATAATGCTGACAACCTTAGACAGTTTAAATGCCAAACATCAAGCTTAAGGAACACCACGCTACCATATGCCGTCGACCTCTTAAACGCACATTACACAATTAAGTGTCACATTTTAATAATTACTAATCAGATGGACATCCTCTGTGTCATTAAATAAATACACCGCTACTTTCCCAAAACTTTTATAACCATTACTCTCAAATACAACCGACTATAAACATACATACCATCCACAAAAAAAGCAATAAATATTTCATGGAGGTATGAGGTCCCCGAACTCTAGTTTCATTTGTGTCGTTCGATTGAGACGCTGACTTTAGCTGTGTTTTAGATTTGGCAGTGATAGGTATCGTAGCTTTTAAGTATTTTTTTTGTATACAATTAGCTGATGTGATGTGTCTTGTATGCGATTCACTACTATATAGGTGGGGTGGCCATGCTCTTAATCTGTCGGGTAGGAACGTGTCTTTTGTGACCGGAACACCGAAAGTAGAGGGAAATAGCAGGGACAGAAGGGATAGTTTTCATGAAAGGAAATTATATATTTCGCATATACACAGAATTAAGCCATTGTCGGTGGGAACTCAAACTTTAGGAAATTATTGTTTTCATTTGGCGTCGTTCGATTGAGACGCTGATTTCGCTGTTAATGCATACAGGACTGTGTTTTAAATTTGGCAGTGCTAGGTATGTTAGCTTTTAAGTAAGTTTTTGGTATAAGCTGATGTGATGTGTTCTGTATGCGATATAAACACCGAGTTATACACCACAGAAAACATCACAACCGACATAAACTATAATTAGGTCACAGAGTATGTTACCTACGGTCACTTGTTGTGTTTTGATATCACGACGTCTTGATGATCGTGTTGATATCATGTTTTAATATCTCGTGTTATGGAAATACAATGGTCATGATAGATAGCTCTTGTGTTGGGAAATAAGTAACGTAAGATTGAGCCCTCTACTGAAGGCTCTAGGCCTCTTTGAAACTACCAGGGAGTGTCAGATGCTTTGAAACACGGTATGTAAAGACGAAAATTATGATTTGGAAGTTGGTAACTTTGATGAATATCAAGATAATGGTAACTTGATGAATATCAACATGATGGTACGTCAAGGGTATGTTATTGCTACAATTATTAAGGGCACCGTCACACTTTTGCGCATATCAAGTCCTTGTGAGTTGCCTTTAACAACATTTCTTATACGCAGCCATACACTGAAAATTTCGAACTTTATCGAAGTAGAAGGAGACAAGAAGGAGCACGACGAACAACACATGAAAACACCAACGGTCATCAGTAGCAAGAGCATTCGTTTTATTTTTCTGGGTGGCCTACTTATCAACGCATTCCTCCTTTCAAAGCTTTATTTTCAGTCATTGTCGTATTGATGAGGACCTGGAGTTATCATTATCGGTACAGCATAGCATCGGAGGATACAATGCAGTTGCGGTGTTAACCCTCAATCTAAACGACAATATTCTTTCTGTTTTAGGGTCATCATCGGCCTTCTGTTATGTTTCACCCTTGCGTTCTATGTGGCTCCTATCGGCGGAAAAGTATCACGTAGTAAGTCTTGCAGATTATTGTATTTGAATTACAACAAACTGGATCTCAGTTGCCATAATTTGACAACATTGAGCAGGTTGACTCCGTGCACCCTTGTGTGGAAAGTTTGATTTTATGTTTGCAAATGTGCCATGCTTTACTTTCATGTATCTTTATGCATTATAAGAAGTAAGAGAACTAAAGAGAGACTTATGCACGTACATGTATCTGCCTTGCAGAGAGGTGTACGCCTTTGGTGTTTGATGACACGACAAGTGTTTGCAACAAGAATCCAGATGAAGCAGGGATGTATCCCAGAGGAACCGTCTGCAAGTTTGACTGCAGGGAGGGATGTGTAAAGGACAGGGGAAGGAGATGGAGGGTATGCAAGGGTAGAAGCCGCTGGGCAGGCGGCCGCGGTATGAAATGTCTTTGTGAGTAGCCAACTTTCAAACACTTAACGTTATCTCTAGAATAGTGTGGCCGTAAGGCATGATTCATATTATGTAATTTATCATCATCACATACACAAAATGTTTGTATGATTTTATAGTTATCACGTACATTTGTATAAATAAACAGCCACGCGTCCGAAACGCGTTGCCATTTACACTGTTCTTTGCAACCTATCCAGGCTTTACCAACAGTCAGCGTAACTTTCTTCACATGTAAAAAATTATTAGCAAAACGAAGTTCGAAGACCCGCTAATAATTAAGAGCTCCAAGAATGTTTTCCACCGTTCTCGCGTTTACCATTTCTTGCAAAACAGGCGATTGTGTGGAGAGGAACACTTTATAAAAAGTACTGCTGTCCACACAAATGCCCGAAAATTACAAAATAGTCAGCTTGAGTATCTGAATGAATTTCCTATTGAATATAAACAAAAGTGTTAGGGAGGATTTTCAACCATTTTCTACATGTTCAGGCGCCCCATGCGAAGGTGCACCGAGTTCCCCCGAAAACTCTTACAGTGATTGTGATCCAGACCAGACCACCTTCCCAGCCGGACACGTCTGTACCTTCAACTGCTCGGTCGGATACGCCAAGACACCAGCCTGTGGGGATGGGGAAAAACTCTGCAAGAACGGCGGATGGAGGGGTGAAGACATAGAGTGTGAACTTGAAGGTACCTCAGTAAACTCGTTATGTAACACTGATATTTTATATACATGTATTCGAATTATTGCGATTCTGAAAAAGGCTGATGAATTAGTAAGAAGAGAAGTAAAACGTATAACTCCGTGCATATATGTTCACCAGTTATCATCATACTGATAGCTTAGTTTGCATGATACGACTCGTATGTAACATAGTAACTTGCATTCATTGAATTCATTTTTCTTTTAAATATTGATGCATTCATCATCATTGCACAACCAAGGGTTAGATTAGAAATATTTATATCAATTTATTTCAAAAAGTGCAGTCCTTGTCTGGCTATTGTATAATGTTAAAACATTACAACATCTCAAAATATTATCTATGCCTGATAACGCTCATTTTAAACTAACATAAATATGTCACTCTTTCGAAATTCCCATTATTCATAACAAATTTAATACAGGATGTTTTCATAGAAAATGAAAATTGGTCCGTGACTTTCATCGATATATATATATATATATATATATATATATCATATTCACCAATGTTTCTGTCACGTAAAACGCCAATGAAGGGTGAAATTTATTTACATATGAAAATTAAGCCTTGCTCTCGATAGTGTGCATCTTATTGTGTGTTCATAGAAAAAACAATTCATCTCTTATTAACAGAACCTGTTTCGAAACTTGAAAACACTGGTACCCCTGATGTATAGGGGGCTTGAGTGCTCAACCAACCAGAGTCAATAAGATATCTACCGTCCAAATACAATAGCAGTAGCGTAAAGAAACCATACCGTACAGTGATGAAGTACCAACATTTGGCCACGGTGGCAAAGTCTAATGTTTTCTTTATGTTGTCAAATCATGGTTATGATGTTAAACAAACACCACAAACAAACAAAAATTGGAAAACACACACTGACGACAACATGACCTTTTAGTGAACGAGGATTTTTTTGCATAATGTTCATTTGAATATATCAAACAACCCACATGGTTCTTTCAACGTAGGCTAAAAACAGTCATCTTGAGATGTATAATGCAACATTGCGTATGATATATAATAATATCAATATGTCTTTGCAGATACAAATGACTGCGATGGTGTGACCTGTGAGAACGGTGGAACCTGCCGCGATGGCATCAACGAATACACCTGCGATTGTGCTGATGGCTTTGAAGGCACTCACTGTGAAACAGGTAAGTTTCACCGTAAAACATGTTCAGGTATCAACCATTCCTTTACTTCAAAACGTTCAAAACATCTTGTAAGTGACCTCAAAAACTTTTGCTTTGAAATCACTTGACATTGAATAACATTTTGGATTGTTAGATACTTTATGGAATGTTAGATACTTTAGAACATTTATAATAAAGTGATGGTATTTATTGAAAGATGTCTTTGTTGCAATGTACATAATGCAACATTGCGTATGATAACAATGTCAATATGTCTTTACAGATAGAGATGACTGCGATGGTGTGACCTGTGAAAACGGTGGAACCTGCCGCGATGGCATCAACGAATACACCTGCGATTGTGCTGATGGTTTTAACGGCGATACATGTCAAATAGGTAAGTTTCGCGGTATAACATTTATTCAGGTATCAACGAATTCTTTACATCAAAACGTTCACAACATCTTGTAAGCGACATCAGGTTGATTATGAACAACATTTTGCTTCATCAATTTATGGAATGTTACATACTCCAGAACATTGATAAAAATGTGATTGTATTTATTGGCGGATGTCTTTGTTGCAATATGTATAATCCAACATTGCATGATAACAATGTCAAAATGTCTTTGCAGATATAAATGAATGTGAGGGTGTGACCTGTGAGAACGGTGGAACCTGCGTCGATGGCATCAACGGTTACTCCTGCGATTGTGCTGATGGCTTTGAAGGCACTCACTGTGAAACCAGTAAGTTCCACTGTAAAGCATGTACCAGATGTTCAGGTATAACCAATACTTTACTTCAAACATGTGATTTTGTATATTGAAGGATGTCTCTGTTGCAATACATGTATATATCATGTAACATTCGCTATGATCACAATGCCAATATGCCTTTGCAGATATAGACGAATGCCAGAATAATGTGATGTGTCAAAACGGTGCAACCTGCGTTGACGGCATCAACAGTTACTCCTGTAACTGTGCTGCTGGCTTTGAAGGCTTTCACTGTGACACAAGTAAGTTTTACAATAAAACATTGACCACGTGACCAGGCGTCAACCAATTCTTTACTCATAAACGTCAAATAAAACTATAGTGAGCGATCTCAGAAATTTCTGATTTGAGACCATTTGCCTTCAAAATACTATTTGTTAAGCATTGAAAAAAGGTGATTGCATTTATCGAAGGAACTGTTTGTTGTAATATGTATAATGTAATCTACCGTATAATAGCAATCTCAATATGTCTTTACAGATATAGATGATTGCGATGGTGTGACCTGTGAAAATGGTGGATACTGCCGAGATGGCATCAACGAATACATCTGCATCGATGATCCCTGCAAAATAGGTAAGTTTCGCGGTATAACATTTCTTCAGGTATCAACCAATTCTTTACTACAAAATACTCATTTAACATTTTGCGACATCAGAAACATCTGCATTGAAATTTTAATTGATACCTATAGGAGCGATTGATTTTTGAGGAGGTGTTAGATGAGTTAGATAAGCAATGTTGCGTGAAGAACCTTAGGCCTAAGGTTGTTCACACAGCTTTACTTAAAACATAAAGATAAAACACTTTCTAAAGCGCCATAGTCAATCACCGAGGTCAGGATCATAACACCTAACCACTTTACAAATATCATCGCATCCACAGGTTCTTAAGTTATTCGCCGCATGCACAGACATCCACACCATTAGCCACTAAGTTTTTTTACCTCACCCAGAGATAATGTGTAACGCTACAACTCACATTTCGGGCATTATCATATAGTATAAAGTCTTCTTTTTAAAGTATCCATCAAATTTCAAATCATTGTGGTCATTACTTTCCAGTCGATGTCATTTTGAAAATCAGTAGGTAAGTGGCGAGAAAACAAGGATGAACCGTGATCAGGGCTGTGTCGGTCGCGTTGCTCATGCCGTAAAACCTATGAAGACAAAGTGTCTCACGAAGATTCCGTTTGTATTTCAACTAGATAGAGATGGATATCTGGCTTTCAGCCGACTGACCCGCATATCTCAGGTCGCAGTCAGTTGTCACAGTTCTTTTCCTTTTCCCTCACCTACCGTTATTGGGTGTCGCCTGCAAAGTAGTGATGCTCACAATGATTTTAACTTTGGTATATATTTATACCCCGAAATTTCTCTTGTGCACCTTATTACTGGGTGAGGCCGCGAAATTATTGATTACCCTTCGTACATATGATAAATAATAACCATTAGATAACGCTACCTAAAATGTAAAACTCCGCAACATTTCACACTGAGAGCTAACCTTCGGTTGGTTCTGAATTCTGCACACAGCTGACAGCCTCCGGAGGTCGCCGGTACCAGGGTCTGTCACCAAGGCTATCTTGGACGCAAACAAGGGTATGTAAGCTGCAGACATGCTCTTTTTGATAGTATCGTTTTTGTCGTTTTTTATACCACGTGCTTAAGGAATATATCATGATTGTCAAATATGGCTACAGACATGTCGTGCTAGTTTAATTTTAGTTTTAGTTGTAATAGTTTCCAAGGCAGTTGTGTAGATGTATCTGTAGATGTATCAACATGCTATAGCTTCAATTCTGTCCATAGCTTGCTGTGCCTTTTACATTGATCGACAGTGAGTGAGTGATTTATACGTCTGACTGTCTTTCACAACTTACAGGATTGAACCTGTACTCAGGTGACATTGCTGGTGTTGATCCCGTAAGTAATGCACCTATATAATGTAAAATAATATAATCATTGGATAAAAGCGTAGTTCGCCATCACTATTACCACACCACATGGTGGAATGAGAATCGTCTCAGTGGCACAAGTTCAATCATGCTGATTTGTGCGTGATGTTCTAGCCAGAGGTACTGATGCAGATTGCAGAGTGTTTATATATGTGTGCATTCAGTAATGTCAATGTCATAGATAGTGACAAATTAAAGTAGATGATATAGATAAGCTGTCCTAGTTTTTTCATGCTATCGGAGATGTATTGAAATGTGTCCAATCTGAAGTAGTAATTAAACTATTTCAGGACTCCCGCAATGCTATCAATAATGAACGACGCTGGCCGAACGGAGTGATTCCTTACGTCATTGGCAACGAATTTTGTGAGTCCGTGTTTCTCAGGTGGTGGAGTAATAAGGCCTTCTATGAAAATATTTGCATTGTATCATGAAGACGGATACTTGATAAAAATATCATTCCCAGTATACCAGTGGTCATAAGAGGTTTTGTTTCTCATACAGCCACTTCCTGCACTGACACCAATGGCCAATGCGCCGAGTGGGCTGCCGCGGGTGAATGTGACGCCAACCCTGGCTACATGCTGTGGAATTGTATGCAGAAGCTGTGGCCTCTGTAGCCGCCCCGGTACGTCAGAACTTGTTCAGTTAATTAACTCTCTCTATCGTCACTAAGCTGTTGGCTCGTTCTCATTTGAATGTCGAAATGCTGTCGCCTGACTTTACGGCTTGATATGGAGAAAATTATAGACAACATCACTGGTTCCTTCATTTTTCCATAACCCCTGTAATGTTTTACAAAAGATGCACAACAACATTCGTGTTGGTTGATGGCTTAGACGGTTATTATAGCCACGGGTCGGATTTCACACCCTAAAAAATGGCTGTCGCCTGAGAAGAAACGAAGAATTCAAATAGTAGCCAAAAATGTAACAATTCAGTTCCCAGAATAATTGTTCGGCAGGTGAAACCCGCTACCAAGGCCCTCTGACCGATCACGTCAGATCGCTACTGTCACTGATCTTGGAGGCTGTGTGAGGTGGTTTATGCCTGTCGCCAGATTCTGTAACAAACGTTACCACCACGAGTGCGACGGTTGCCACGGTTTTATTATCCACGTATAAGACTAGAAATGACCATTTTTGTGACGCTGTACAGTTTTTCTGGCTTTCTGAAGAAACAAGAAAGGGTTGTTGACTGTTATTTGTATCCCACCTTGCTTAACAAAATGTTGTACAGAAATGACTGTAACAAACGTTACCATTGTTCGATGCTGTCTAAGCTTTCTATTTGACCTGGTGTAAAAAAGCTGCCCACTTTTCAAATGTTCCTTGGGACATCCACTTATACCTAAATGATGTAGTCAATAAGGTAAGTCCTTTAGAAGAAAACAGGGTAAAGTTTACTGTTGTAACAAACGTTACCGGTAACGTTTGTTACCCGCCCTGTAATGTATTACCAATGGGACCGAAAATAATAAGTTTCCATTTTTTGGCTATGGTTAAAAGAGGAATTTTCCTAAACAACCAGGTAGTTTTCACTGAAAATAAAGCCGATTTATTTTTCGACCAAAAAAATGCCATTTTCGACATTTCAATGAGAACGAGTGTGTTATGAGATAATTTCCAGCTCGTGGTGTGCGGAAAGCTGATCTGACATTATATATGACTACGATAATTTTTTAGTGCAGTTATGGAAATCAGCCCAAAGATCTTTCCCTTTTCTACACGCAATGATAAGATACATCCATAGTGATGGAAGTCTTAACTGTCATCTAACACAAATGCTGTTCCCTCAGCCTTCATTTCCCTGTTTACGGTCTTATTCCCTCATACATACTTTAAATGTTACAAAATAAGAAGCAGCAATTAGAATTACTTTACCAAGTAAAATCCAGTAACATGTATCAGAGGGAGGAGAGCCAAGTGGATGGAGAAGGAGGAAAATGCACACAACTTTTTTAAAAACCTGATAAGTTGTGGAAACCTGCGGAAGAATATGAGTTAACTCGTTACGTCTGATGATTGGTTATGACTTAACTAGTTACGTCTGAAATACATTTCCAAATCTTCACAGACATAGCAGTACATGGTCATGGTATTTCCCTTCGTCTGTTTGTTCCCGGCTTTGCTAGTTTTCACACGAGAAACGTACGGGAAACAAATCGTACTGTTTACCAAACTTGTGTGCCATTTACCAAGTTCTGTACCAACATTTAACCACCATGCAAAACACCCTGATCATGAAACTAGACGTTTTGAAGGGAAATTGTGCAATGCTTAGTAAATATGTAACGTTACAATTTTACAGGGCGCCACTCAGAACTTGACCCCAAAATGGCTGACTTAGCTCGTTGCTATGGCGGTCCGTCAGTTGCTAGGGGGAGGATGACGTGACTGACTAAGCCCTGTAGGTTAATAGTATATATGTAACTGTACAGGTAGATTTGACTGATATGATTTTATATCCAGGTTGCTCGGATAACAACCAGAACTGTGTATTTTGGGCCAGCATTGGCGAGTGTGACGCCAACCCCAACTACATGCTGGAGACCTGCCCGCTGAGCTGCAACGTGTGTGAAGGAGATGGTGAAGGTGACGACTCTTATTATGAATATCTAACAAGAGAATAGTATCAATCAAACTGAGGAACAGCCAATCCAATATTAGAATAACCACAAAGAAGACATTTCTTTCAGGTTAAACAAAAAGTAAACATGTGATCACAATCATTCTTATATCCAAAAGTGGAACACAACATCTATAACGTTATGAAAAACAGATATAGAATTGAGAAAATGACAACTTGCTCTGTACAGAAACATGTGCGGTTAGCGATTAATTCATTGGAAAAGGTATACATGAAAATTCATCAGAAACAACAACACTTTGCTTCATCAGATCCCAAATAAATCGTATCGTAAGTTCCAAACTGACGTTACGTCATGTTCGATCTGCAGACGCAGCGATTCTAACTGCTCCTGCCGGTTCGGAGGTTGGTCGGATCCAGAGCGCCATTCTCGAGTACAACAAGCGGACCTGTCTCCGGTTTGTGCCCCGGACCAACGAACGGGACTTCGTTCATATCAAACGGCTTACTGGGTAAAAAAGTGTCCTATATGACGATACTCTCTTGTCTATTAGAACTAGACCTTAAGTTCATAGAGCGGTATGGTTTGTATATGATACAGTTATAATGAATATCAATTTATCGTCAACTGCACACAACATAACACGTATTACAGTTTGAAACTGTTTTCCCTTCCAAGAAGACTTTTTTTTCAAATGGAGGTCTTTATGATTACTTGGCCAATTGATATGCTCCCCATCAAGTTTCATATGTCTCATGTATGGACTTCCTATCATCAAGCCAAGTTGAATGATGAAATCTGTAATCAAGTAGGCAAATTAACCCCATTATCATCTTACGTTAAGGTTGGTTAGATCAACCTCAGCGTAAGCGAACTCAAAATCATGCCTGCTTGCATTACCCTGCAGCTGACTTCTGAATAAGTTTGCATTCGTGCAAGCCAAAAGTAATAAAATACATCTACCTCATAATCTCCACAATCATCATCAGCTCCATAGCCTTTTATATTATTCCAAGCTATTGTTATATAAGGTTGAGTACGATAATTCTAACGTCATAAGCCAGTCCATAACTCTTGAAAATTCTCTCTCCAAGTTGCCATTCGCAAGTCGGTGTTGCGGGCGGGATGCAGGAGCTGTCTCTCGGTAACGGATGTCTGGGAACAGGCACGATCCTGCACGAGCTGATGCACGCCGTGGGGTTCTGGCACGAGCATCAGCGGCCGGACAGGGACGACTGGGTCATTATCTGCCGTAATAACGCTGAAGCACGTGCGTGAATCTTTCCTTTTTACCTCAAACGTTGCCCCAGGCAGGTCTTTTCTCACGTGAAGATTATTCAGTGACTGACATATGACACACATCTACATTACTATAGGATTGCAGGAATTCGTGTTTCAATGGCTGTTTCTGTTCCCATCTTTTTATCACTCTCATGAAAGTGCAGTCAAAATCCAACCACGAATATCCCTCTACGTAACTTGACATCATCGGCGAACACAAAGTGTCTATGGTTGTAAATACAGTCGTTTTGTTTCCCTTCAGAGCACCGTCACGCCTTTGACAAGCTGTCTAACTCCCGCACCCTGGACCTGTCGTACGACTATGGTTCCATCATGCACTACGAGAGCCACGCCTTCAGCACCAACGGAAGGGAGACCATCGTTCCCAAGGTCGGTTGACAAGATTCACGTTATTTCATGTGACAAGATTCACGGTATTTCATGTGACAAGATTCACGGTATTTCATGTGACAAGATTCACGGTATTTCATGTGACAAGATTCCCGGTATTTCATGTGACAAGATTCACGGTATTTCATGTGACAAGATTCCCGTTTTTTTCATGACATCATGTGACAAGAATCGCGTTATTTCATGGGCAAGATTCACATTATTTCATGTGACAAGATTCACGTTATTTCATGTGACAAGATTCACGTTATTTCATGTGACAAGATTCTCGTCTTTTCATGACATCATGTGACAAGAATCGCGTTATTTCATGGGGCAAGACGTTATTTCATGTGACAAGATTCACGTTATTTCATGTGACAAGATTCACGTTATTTCATGTGACAGGATTCACGTTATTTCATGTGGCAAGAATCACGTTTTTTCATGACATCATGTGACAAGAATCGCGTGATTTCATGGGGCAAGACGTTATTTCATGTGACAAGATTCACGTTATTTCATGTGACAGGATTCACGTTATTTCATGTGGCAAGAACCACGTTTTTTCATGACATCATGTGACAAGAATCGCGTGATTTCATGGGGCAAGACGTTATTTCATGTGACAAGAATCGCGTTAATTCATGTGGCAAGATTCATGACATCATGTGATAAGATTCACGTTGTCTTATGTGACAAGATTCACGTTATTTCATGTCATAGATAATTCAGAGGCGCTCTAAAATGAGATACATTATGGCATCTTACTCCCGCAAAATAACGTTTGACATCTTCTTGAGCCAATTATATGTCATGACATCGCCTTCTTAATCGTTGATGAGAGAAGGTGGAGAAGGCTATGACATACTATGACATATAATTTCCTTACCTTTCTGCATATAGTTCAATATCGCTATTCCAGTAAGTCGCATTTTTAGATGATAACACAGACAGCTTATCGCAATCTTCTATTTTTTGCACACCTGTAGCGTCCCTTGAATGGTATCGTCCTGGGAGCTGCGCAAGACTTCAGTTCCCTGGATCTGCAGAAAATCAACAAGTTGTACGATTGCAACAAATGAACATGTCATTTGTGCGCAAGTGCAATTGGCCTGTCATGATACTCGACATTTTTTTTGTCTTATATACGTATAGTGTTAATCACAAAAATCTCTCACAATGTTAACTTTTAGGCTTTCAAGTATACCGTTACGTTGAATTGGTTGACAATAGGTGAAGTTACGTATACGTTTGATATCAGCGGCACACACATACACACACAGGGGCGCACAAACGCGCTAACAGACGCACACATACGCACACACACACACACGCACATATATATATATATATATATATATATATATATATATATATATATATATATATATATATATATGTACAAACACATACGCATTCACACGTACAAGCACGGGTATTTTATGAAAATGCATAGGTCAATCACGACCCTTATAGCAATGGTGATTGGTCAAACCACATTATGTGGTTCTAAGCTAAGACGGAATAGAATGATCATAATAACCCTTAATAAATCATGAATGGATGGCAATAAACGATCGATGTGTTGGTCGTCTAATGTGGGATGAAAGTAAATAAGTGTGGCAATATAAATATTGCCGTGGCTACGATTTTATTGTTTACACATGTAAGTATTAATGATTGTTGTTGTAGGTGTGTTTTATTTGTGTTCTATCCTTTCGCCTGGCTGTATGTATGAAGATTGTTTTACACGATGGATGTTTGTACGGCATTGTTGTTAACAAGAAATGCGATCTCTTGTGACGAGTGACCTGTTATAAGTGTTTCTCATTGATTATACAAATGAGGTCCTCATTTGCATAAAAGATATCAGTTGATCATCTCCTCTACCTCAATAACAATATGTTGAAAATATGAAAGTTTAGCAAGGAAAGCTATTGCAGCATTTTCTCATAAATTATGTAAATGAGACCCTAATTTGCATGAATTACGTCCGCATGTTCAACTTAACATACGTGTTGCTGCCAAATGTCACAAGAATGAAATTTTCGTCATTTAACACTATAATAACAGTTTCTCAATAATTATGTAAATTAGGTAACAATTTGTATAATTGACGTCTATCAATATTTCTCTCTTTTATAGTTATATATGTCATGTTTAAGTGTCCTAGTAGTAATGAAATATTGTGGCTTAAACTGTACTCATGAATTATGCAAATTAGCCCCTGTTGTGTATTAATAGCCCTTCCGTAATGAAGGCATCTCCGAAGTTATCTACATATCAAAAATCATTATGATCCGTCAACCCCTTCCTGAGTTATTCCCTTCCAACAGGATTGTACAATTGCGCACGCGCAGACGAATTGCTGTGGAATTTCGGAAATTGTTGCCAATCGAATGTGTACTTCACCTCACCCCGTAAGCCTAATATTTCATTTTTTTAGTCACATATAGCATATTTTTGACCATTCTGACATGAAATGCAGTGTATTTATAAACTGTCCATTAATTATGCAAATCAGACCCTTATTTGCATGACTAACATTATGTAGGGCAACTATGAAGCTATCTATTTTTCAAATATGGGAATTCTTGTCAAATGTACGCACACTATACTATTAGGCTAGCCGCTGAGGCGTCGTCAAAAATACAGTTTACAGAGATGACGTCAGCACAAATAACCATGAGAAACAACAGATGCAGTCAGTCATGCCTGGAAGTCACGTGGTTCTTTAAGCGTCGGAAGAGGAGATACTACTGCTGAAGGACAGGAGGTGGAACCATATCATGACCTGAGCATTAGGCTGATAACATTCAGAGAGATATGCAAGGTCTCTCACGGGTCACCCCTCCTTCCAAAACCCGACTTATTACCTTCGCCCAGAAGGGTATATTTTGGGCTACCTAGCGGTTTGTTACGGTACTGCAACGTGACGTCCGGATCTCGAGTTCTGGTTTTGAATGTTTTCTTATACATGTAGTTAATGTAAGATGAGATATTTCTTCATTAAAAATCAGTCATTGAAATATGCATTCGGTAAAGTTAACTCCGTAGTCCATACACGGCTGATATAAACACGCTGACATGAAAAATGAATGGATTTACCATGGCTTGAGGACATATTTACTTGCTCATCAACAAAATGATGAGGTAAACTAGAGTTCCACGACCTCATACCTGACTGGTGTATTAGTTATGGTTGCCATCAATCATGAAAATAAGGTCCTCATTTGCATAAATCATATTAGTTTATCATCTTCTCCACCAACATAACAGATGCACACAATATAAAAAGAAGGCATTCATTGCATTTCTCATGATTTATGCAAATAAGGTCATCATTTGCATAATCAATGTTCAATGATGTTTATCTTTACTTAACTTCCAAAGACCACAAGTAAGAAAATCTTGTCATTTAGAACAATGGGATTATAGCATTATGTAAATTAGGCCTATATTTGCATAATATTTATCTGTAAAATATTTATTCTATTTCTCAGGTACCAACGCCACATGCATAATAAACTATATGGAGCATCACTTAAGCTATCTACATACCCAAAATTCATGACGAACCGTTAACCCATCTTGGGTTATCCCTTTTCAAAGTCTGACACTAAACCAGCCCATGCAGTTCCAACGCAAGCCGCTAGAGGCCCACACCTGCACCACTTACTCTCAGCCCCAATTATCACGACCACAGCATGTTCAGAACTCGAGATATTAAAACAAAAAGTTTCTCTGCAGTACCGTAACAAGTTGCTACGGGGCCCCAAATCTAATCGTCTCATCAAGGCCTACCCACATACCAAATATCAATACAATCCATCTACGTGTTCTCCAGTTATGCTGGTCTTCTACACTCCCACATACAAACGCTACCGAAAATATAACCTTCTTGGCGAAGGTAATAACATATAACAACGTGTAACGAAAGCCCCACACAATAAAGGTGGAGTTCTCGAGTTATCACTGACGGCAGTGAAGTCACAAATGAAACGAGTTTCACCCCTCAGATATTTTAAGTTTTTTTCTTCTTATTATTTTCGATAGTCAAATTTATATCAACGTGAATTTAGCTAGTCTATTCGACTCTATTATATTATCTGATTCTGATACCATTAAGAAGCATTATATTAGCTTCTAACAACCCTCTGTGTACAAATATAAAAAATGTAGCTTTAACTAGAGTTCGGCGACCTCATACCTCCATGAAAATTTAGAGCTTTCGTAAATTTCATGCAATTGATTAACACATTAACATAATTTATGCATGGTGTTGTTCATCATTGACTAACGTCCACATGTCACAATTATAAAATTCCCATTATTAATCATAAAGCGGTTTTGCAATTTTTACATGAATTATGCAAATAAGTTCCTCATTACCATATTTGGTATCTGCTTATATTCCACCTATCATAATTAACAAGTGTTACATTTATTGAAGTCCAGGTATCGCAAACAATGGAATTATACAACTTTCTCATTAATTATGCAAATAAGGCCCTCATTTGCATAAGATGCATATCATTATTAACATCTTTGCGCAAGCTACCTGCATACCTAAAATGCAGGCAATCCGTCATTCCTTTCTGCAGTTATCCTCTTTGGTGTGTCTTGACAAAAACGCCCCTGCAGTTCCACAATTAAAGGTTAGGGGGCTGAAACCTGCCCCACTTTGTCATGACGCTACAAGCTTTCTACCACCCAAATGTCTTGACCATATCGCGTCCGGGACAAGAGATACATTGGAAAAACTGTTATGATAGAATGTTCTCATTAATTATGCAAATGTATTCCTATTTTGCATAATTAGTATCTTACCTTGTACAACATTGTCTAAGGTACTCACATACCAAAAATCATGCAAATCCGTTGTTCCCTTCTTGAGTTATCGTCTTCAGAAGTTTTTGACAAAAATGCCCCTGCTATCCCAAAACTAGACGCTAGGGGGCCCAAACTTATGTCATTTTTTTCTGGACACAAGAGCTATCTAATACTCAAAAATCGTACCATGTTCAGAACACCGAGATAGCAAAACCGGAAGTTGCGCTGCAGTACCAAGGGGAGCCGCTAGGTGGCCCAAAATCTAATCATTTCCAGCTTTCATCACACCCTACCAACACACCAAGTATGAAAACAATCCATCCACCCGTTCTTGAGTTATCTTGTTTACACACACACACACAGACAGACAGACAAACGCTGGGTAAAATATAACCTCCATGACATTTCATGGAGGTAATTAACAAATAAAGTATAACCAGCCATTGATAATGAGACGTATTTCTGTATGTTCCACGGAAAAAGTGGAATCTTTTCTTGATAAAGTTTTCGTGCTGTGTTTGTCTTGTTTTCTTCTTGATAGAGTTGTGACGCTAAGTAGCAGGAAGAGATTACCCAAGCAAATGAACTATTTACTTGACTAACTTTTCAGTGAACGCCCAAAAGGACAACTTACGCATGAATATATGTATAAATGGGTCGAGGACTTGAGACTTGATTCAGCCTGCTAATTTCCTCAGCATGGGTGGAACGACTTTGTTTGTGGTGCTTCTAGTATTTGGGGTCGGGCTGACAGCGAGCGTGCCAGGTATGTACACCTTACAAGTTTTCAAATTGTCAATGATAACCCAGTAATATAATGGGGCATACATTTAAAGGACGATCGCATTACATAACATTCAGCGCATAACATAAGCCTAAAATTAAGGCGTTAATTTGTACATGGTAATTTGCACAATATAGAATTTCAGAAAACGTTTGTACCCCCATTTTATTGATAGTGTTCCGACTAAAAAGATCTCGGTACATATCATTCACGTGGTCGTTATGGTGGTAACGTCAATATATTTTTTCGCAAAAACTGTTTGACCACATGCTGGGTGACTGCCATCGAAACGTATATAATGGCTCTTTTCTCAAACGATACCCCGGCTATTTATCTAGAACATTTGCGACGTGAGAGGTAATGTCTTCGTCAGCTTGCGACTTTTTTCTACATTCAGTATCACCACAGTATTAGTAGTAGAAATATCTCTAAGGCACTGTCTGTAATACAGTATAGATCTATAGCTTATTTCTGTCCTCTACATAGCTATGGAAAACTGATTATTTAACGTCGGCTCCGACATTTGCACACAGCCCTCAGCCACCGGAGGTCACCGAAACAGCTGTCTATCACGAAGACTATCTTAGAAGCAAACAAGGGTAAGTCTTATACAGGAGGCTATAGTTTACTTTGGTGTTTCCGTTCGTATTTGCATTTTCATCGTTGAAAGATATACCTTTACTGAGATGCAAGATAACAGTATTAAACTTTTCTAAGAAACTTTTATAGGGAACCATACTTTATGAACATTTCTTAGTGCTGTTAATGTCTGAGCGAAAGGCGGGCTGCTAATACATAGCCTCTAAATCTTACTCCACTCACAGGCCTGCACCTGTACTCCGGCGACATTACCGGGATACATCGTGTAAGTAGCACAATTCTATTATTTATAGGGGTGATACATTTCTACTGGAATACTACACAGACGGGCGAATGTCAGTCTGCATATCATGTTGCTCCCCAGTCCCCATAATGCGATCTTAGCTTAGTCATGTGCAGATATGTGTTAGGAGTGGACAAAATAAAAGGTCAGTTCATACCTACAAACATTATGTACAGTCCAACGAAGTATTCACTACATCTAGCTACATCTATCTTGCAATGGCGAGCAATGTTGAATGTTATAATCTGTTGCAGTTTTCCTGGAAACGAAATCACTGTTTTTATCTATCTTTTAAAACCGTAATCATCAGGGCTCCAAGAATGCTATCGATGACGGATGGCGCTGGCCAAACGGAGTGATTCCCTACGTCATCGGCAGTGAATTTAGTAAGTCTGTGTTCATAAAGACTTTGAACTGTATAGCCAGGACATCTGCATTGTACTTTCATCTGACTACGTTCCAAGCTTGTGCTTCTTTGATATGTTGATATCAGCTTCCTTTTACCAGGCACCTCCTGCTATGACTCTAACAACAACTGTGCCAACTGGGCCTCCCAGGGGGAATGCGACGCAGACCCGGACTACATGATAGACAACTGTGCCCATAGCTGTGGCCTCTGTAGCCGCTCTGGTACGGGCAAACATACTGTGTTTATATACGAGAACATGCATTGCCACTGTGACCTTTCATGAATTAAATTAAATTAAATTAATTTAATTGATACAAAATCTAGATGATATTAAGCACTAGTAGCCATCAGAAGTAGTAGTCAAACAGTAGTAGTCAAACAAACTATTAATCGTACAAAGCGGCTGCAAAATTAGAGAATATATTCAGTAGATTGCAAAAAAAGGAAAACATACACTGATGACATAGAGCGCCAATGTTAATTCCATAGTCAAAGAATAAGATGTAAAAGAACAATAATGAAGAGTCTAGCTATTGTTCGGTACACTATTACATTTCATAATCCATGAAGGCAACCATTTTGGCCAAAGCTTCTTTTTATTCGTTCGCTCGCACCAGTTTTGGAGGTTTCATAGTATGTAGTCTGTCATTTATATAATCAAATCAACATTGCCTAATGGAGTAAAAGATACCATCTGCCACAAATGCTGATCAACGTTGTTCATCGTCCGTTGAACGTTGTCTCTCTCTTTGCTGAATTGTTTTGCTGAAAGTGCCTAATATCAATTTCTCTCTTTTCAAGGATCATCAAACGGAGCACAGAAGCCTGTACTAAGAGCTTGTAAGATTTTCAACAATCTTGTCGCATCTTGGTTTCACTTTGTTCTTTTTACTTGAACACGTTTGATAATGGAAAGCACCAAACTTGAATGTCTTTTGTTCTTGCAGATTCCGCGAACTGCTATACTGACTCAACCCAAATGAACGGCGACAGCTTTACGTGAGACCCATTTATAAACTCATGAATGATCAACTAAGATGTACTTAAACACGTCATTTCGAATGAGAAGTTGTATATTTTTCCTTGCTTTAACATTTCACCCAAATCAGCTGCAAACTTTAGTGTTGCACATTTATCCAATACAGCGTCAATTGTCCTTCTGGGTGCGCGAATAACGGTGCAGCTGCCTGGGGAACTGGCGTTTACACGGACGTGAGTACTGCCGACAGTTATGAACTACGTCTTTGTACGTAAAGCTGGTATCTCATTAAAGTTGCGACACTTTTTCGGCGGCGTTACGTCCGAGCGATTTGACAGAGCGCTTAACTGCCAACATCTATAAAGACGAATCGACTTTGTGTGTTTTGCTGTCATGTTAGTCATACTTACTTACTTACTTACTTACTTGATTAGGTCCTCTCATCTCTTCAAGTGGCGTCTGGTTAACGTTCAATGTTGAATCAGCTACTGGTCAGGGCAACATACAGACTCCTTTTTAGTCATTCTTAACATATATCGAATTAGAACGTGCGGCAGCTTCTGTGAGACACCCGTTTCAGAGTGGTCAGTGTTACATAAATGTCTCAGCTTGGAAAGTCTGGGAAGGTCACTAAACAGACTCCATACTTTGCCAGGACTCGGGTATTTGCTGCGCTGCCATCCATGACGGCAGGATCACGAACTCAGGAGGCCAGGTGACCGTCTATAGGTGGCCGGGACAGAGCTCCTACCAGGGATCCTCTCAGAACGGCATTAGAACGCAAGAGTAAGTGTGCTGTAAATATGATTTTGTCACCATTCATGAAATATGGTTGATGTAGTCTTGTTTAAAGCTGAAATTTGTCTTTTTTACCAGTTACGACGCCTGGGGCAGTTCCTTCGCATTTGAAGCAGGTAAGTTATCGCTGCTTTGAACTACATGCATAGCTGAAAAAGCTGCTTAAATATTCGTTTATTAGAATGCTTTTGGTTGTACCCTGTGTAGAAAAAATCAACAAGTGTTTTCATTAATCATGTGTAAAAGTTGCCCTCTTCTACCTCACATTACAGAAAGTGTGTGTGAAGACGCCCACGAGTTCTGTGTGAACTGGGCCAGTACCGGCGAGTGTGACGCCAACCCCAACTACATGCTGAACCAGTGCCAGCTGAGCTGTGGTGTGTGCCAGGGGCCAGGTGACATCGATCAAGGTGACCATATGTCCATACATGTATTTATGTATACTGTGTCGTATGTATATGACAGGAAGACCTTTACATATTCGCAACAAAAAAATAATTAACAGATACATATGCAATGTCAACGTGAAACAAGCATTATATTTTGCTAAGTGAGTGGAACTTCTTCTTGCTTCTGGTGATGGTGAAAATGTAGGGACAGATAAGTTTTACGATCAAGTCAGTTCAGTTCAGTCATCCATCGGGTGACACTATTAAGTTTCTCCAGACGACTCAGTTGTCTGAATTCATTAGCAATATGAATCTGTCTGTACTACTGTAGTACTGACTATTCCCCTGCAAGCGTACTTGTCGCCTGGCGATGCAAAAGAAATTGCTGTCGGGGTCAAGCACTTAATCGAGAGTAATAGGTAATATAAAAAATCAAAAGGACATGATGAGGTGCAAGACTTTTACACCATGTTTATTTTGCAGCCGTAATTCTGACTGCACCTCCCGGGTCAGAGGTCGGGAGGATTCAAGCCGCCATCAAAGAGTTTAACGAGAAGACCTGCATCCGGTTTGTGCCGCGGACCAACGAACGGGACTACGTTCATATCAAACGGCTTTCAGGGTACAGATTACGTCATCATTATCACCATTCCCATTTTAATCTTTTATTCTGAAAGCTGTAAATCTAAAAAGTCTAAAAAAACAGCGTCCTACACTAAATGACACCTAATATTTGTGAGTAGTGACCGTGAGTACTAGGTATTGAGTAGTGAGTACTAGTGAGTAACAAAAACTTTCTTCTCAAGAAAGACAAGAATGTGATGTGCCTCATACCCGGACAAAATTTTACAGTAGTCGTGTGGACCTGACTTCATTAATAGAAATTTATGATGATGGGAAATAAACAAGTTACCAAAACACAAGTTACCACTTCTTTCTCCCAGCTGCTGGTCAGATATCGGCGTGAGTGGCGGGATGCAGGAGCTGTCTCTCGGTGACGGGTGTCTGTGGAAGGGAACCATCATCCACGAGTTGATGCACGCTGTGGGGTTCTGGCACGAGCATCAGCGGCCGGACAGGGATGATTACGTCACCATCAGGCTGCAAAACGTCGATCCAGGTGTTTAGGTGTTTTATCTACTGAAGGGTTCACCCCAGATGATACTGAGAGAGATCAACTGCCAAATGAACAGATTTCAGGAATAACTTGCCTACGAAAGATGTGATTGTCATGGGATTGCCCTTTGAAAGTCTGACCTTGGAAAATAACACTGATTATACGATTGTGCGACCTGAAGTAGTTATACACGTGTAGAGTTGGATTAATTTAGGAATGACAAAGACTAACATCGACCGCATTGTTTTTAACGTAGATGAACAGTACAACTTCGACAAACAAACCGACAGCCGCACCCTTGGGCTGTCGTACGACTACGGGTCCGTCATGCACTACGAAAGTGACGCCTTCAGCGCCAACGGAAGAGACACAATCGTACCCAAGGTAAGTTACAACGTTGTCCGGAATATCTACTATCACTAGACGGAATAGTTACTATCACCAGGCTGAGCAACCCAAACTGGATTTGCGTGACCCCTGATTTTTATGATGGAGATATGATGAACGATGTACAAATATGATCTAAAAGACAAATTCTGTCAAATCTTTGGTCGCTCACCAGTCTCAGTGGTCGCAATGAGGTCGCAGTCACCATTAGAAGGGAGGTATAGTGAAGTATGTGTTTCTTTCCTACTCTACAAGCAGAGGTTGGTGGGATTAATCCGATCGAAAAAAAAAGAATGTAAGGAAAAGGTCACGATTTTCCCCACCAACCTCTGC
Source organism: Branchiostoma floridae (assembly GCF_000003815.2). Taxonomy (NCBI): domain Eukaryota; kingdom Metazoa; phylum Chordata; class Leptocardii; order Amphioxiformes; family Branchiostomatidae; genus Branchiostoma; species Branchiostoma floridae. Next base: position 18,602,795 of record NC_049982.1, read on the forward strand.
TCGGAGCGTATGTATTTCATTCATCTCTCTGCGTGAACAATTGATGTCGTCATTCACGGGATCCTACCGTGGCACGGTTTTAAAACGTACAGAAAATGGTACAAATGTTTCCTGTCTTTCATCTCCACATTATTTACTAAGTATGTCTCTCCCCGTAGCGTCCGCTGAACGGCATCGTGCTGGGCTGGGCGGAGGAGCTCAGCTCCCTGGATCTGCAGAAGATCAACAAGTTGTACGATTGTAACAAATAAATGGAGCACCGTCCTCTGACGGAGCTTCTGCTGTGATGTTAAGACTGTTGTCTTTCTTTCCACACATCTACATACAGTGACAAGAGTTTCACTATTACATATTAGATGTTTCTCCTTAAACGGCTGCACTAAAAGAACACAATGAGTAATTGTATACTGTTGGTAACTACACGTTTATTCTGACCGAGAGTCAAGCATTCAGTCCTGGATATTGCAAACAATGCGTAACAGCAACTAGTTCGCCGCCAATTATGATGATGAATTCATTTCACCACACTGAGCGTAAATAAATAGATAAATAACGTTGCGTTTGCAGCTTTTAATATTTATATTTCTGCAGCTATCTAAGAGAATCAGAACATATGCCACTTTCTCAAGGGCGAGAAAACATAGTTAGGAACATGTATTGTTGTCAGTGTGGGCCACATCCGCACTGTGGTTAATCTATATAGAATACCAACAGAGTCATGATAGTAAACATAGGCTGACAGCTGTACAACCGGCAACCCTAAAGTTGGACGAACGAACTTTTTTAACGGTAAGAAAAACGGTATCAAAATTTTAAAGATCAAACCGTTTCTATTACGTTGATTTGTCACCTGCAAATGATTCCCAAGCATTTCATCTAGATACGATTTACGGCAAAACCCACTTCGCAGATGACTGACATCATAACAATACATGGACACATTTTCCCATCGACACGCCCACACAAATAGTGTGTGCACATCTCGGACCCCAGTGTGTTTTGAGAGCTCGGAATGTATATATAAGCTGCTCCATCAGAGAAGAGCTAGTTTTGAAAAAGTGAGACGCACAGTTTTCTCAACACAGCCATGTTTGCTGTGATCTCATTCCTGTTGGTCGGGTCCGTGACAAGCGCACCGCGTGAGTAAGATTTTACCTAACTCCACCCTGGTATGATTTGGTAACACGCATCCTTCCATCTTTACCTTCGCCAGAATGGCAAGGTTATGTTTTGTGTCTTGTTTTTATATCTTTGCCTGCACCGACCACACATTGCCGAAAGTTAACGTAAAATACATTGCCTTGACCAAAGGCATTAATGACCTCTGTTGACAACCTGTCACCCAGGTCTTCAGGTGAAGGATGAGATTGCTGGAAAGGACATCGTGAGTAGCAGGCACTGGTGCTGATGTTTTCTTACAATGAAAAAAAAAAGAATGAAAAAATGAGAAGTTCATGGGAGCATAGACCTGGAGGCTTAAGTCAGAGTTATGTTAGAATTCATCAGGAGAACCTAGGCAGAGTTTATTTGAACACACGCATGCACTAAAGATAAAAAGGCGTCTGTTTTTAAAAAATGACAAAAAATTTGTGAGAATGCAGAGTAACTGAATCCTTAAAAGCTTTGACGTTTTGTTGAGTCTTATGAAATTGTACTAGTAGCGACTCCAATTCTCTTACGTGAACCTCAGGAGTAGCTAGAGACTGTAACTGATAAATGATACTAAATCTTATATAAGCGAGCCTGTGTACGGTAACTAAATCCTCCATAAACTTTGAAAACTATTCATTTCCTTACTATGCATCACGGAAGGATTCCGTGTTCCCAACCATACACTAAATGTTGCAATGTCACTTCAAGTACCATGTTCACTCGACTAATGGCACAGTATCATACTGATGTTTTCATTTCAGTATTACAGAAATGCAGTTGAGGATAACAAGCTCTGGCCGTCTGGAGTTGTTCCTTACGTCTTCAATTCTGAATACGGTAAACAAGCCACTGTATTTATTGCAGAACGTTAGGAATAAATACTGACTTTTTATGGGCCTTCTTGTCGCCCTTTTCATTCTTCATTTTGCTATGATGCACCTTATTCTGTTCTATGCGTTCAGTCTCCAACATGTGCACATGTGATTTCGTGAATGCCTAAGTCTTTTTATCTTATGCCATTCAATCAATAAAGAACATGTTAAAAGCTCCATGAATAAACACGAACTATCCAGAAATCGTGCGTTTAAATGTTTTTTTTTTTTCAGCAAGTGCCTGTAAGGACGAGCACCAGTCCTGTCCACACTGGGCCAGTATCGGGGAATGTGACGTCAATCCAAACTACATGTTGGTCAACTGCCGATTGAGCTGCGGTGTTTGTGAACAAAGTAACTGAGATCAAATTTGTTTTGTAGTTTAAGTAAATGTAGACTTCAGATAAACCTGGGTAAGGCCGGACATTACACAATTGCGTATTAACTTATAAGTTTTAGATCTCAAAGTTATTCATAGCTACAGTGCTTCGAGTGGTCTCTAGTTACTATGTTAATAGTTTTGTTTGGCGCAATAGTGTGTTGTCGTGATGATAGGTTACGAATACGAAATACATACGAATGAAAAAATGGAAGTCAAGTTGATAGTGCTCGAAAACCATAAAATTCACCACACATTCAGTAGTGTGATAAGGCCACAGCAAGTAAATTTTATGGATGACATCCTCTGCAGACGGCAAAATTAGTGAGATAGGGCGAAGAAAAACAAGATGGGTAGAAAAAAACAAGATAGCTAAATTTCCCAAATATACGCAATAAACGTTAAAAAAGAAGAGTTAAAGCGCCAAAACATGGTAACACAGCCTACAAGGCATTCTTTTCTGTATTCAAGACGTGAATTGGTGTAGTAAAGGTGGGTGTGGTAGACTGGTATCAATTACGGACATGGCAACTACACTCATGGCTTCCATATTAGGGCCACTTTTACAACTATCTAACTAAATTTTTATTACTTTTTTATTTCTATAACTACAGTCATGGTTACCTGGCTAGTGTCACTTCTACAGGTACAATCATAAGCCTACAACACATTTGCCCATTTTGGTACTTTCTCGTCATGTTGACCATCTCCGAAGAAGAAAAAAATTCTTGTTTTTCTTTCTGAAATCAGGTGAAAAATAATGCACGCGCTGATGTCATCCATTGAATTTACTTGCTGTGGCCTAATTAAAAACAGTGTGTTAACCATATACATTACCATCGGTAAGAAGATTTAGATGCGATATGTATTTATCATTGTGCGCAGTATCCGAGAGAAGCACCTGTCAGGACAACCATGCCAGCTGTAGTTACTGGGCCAGTACCGGCGAGTGTCAGATCAACCCCAACTACATGCTCGTCAACTGTCAGGCCAGCTGCGGCACCTGCCAACCAAGTATAGTCTTTCACCCAACATATAAAACTGTCTGGGTAAAAATCGTTCACTGAAGTTCACAGTTCC